>NW_027259914.1:10000-20666 GCF_045791955.1 Oncorhynchus clarkii lewisi
GTGCTGCTGTGTGTGTTTGTGCATGCTCATGCATGTGTGTGTGTGTGTGTGTGTCTGTGTGTGTGTGTGTGTGTCCATAAGCTGGTCTCATCTTTCATTCTGTCTCTTGAACACGCTAGCTCTCTGTAACACTCCACTGATCACTAATTCATTTCCGGAGGAACCTTTGCATAGCAATTATCAAACCAAGGTTAGGCCTGTAGCACCTCCACTTATAACGCTGCAGTCAAGCTGCCATCCTGGGGACACAATACCTTCTACACACCTATGGATATACAGTGCCTTGCGAAAGTATTCGGCCCCCTTGAACTTTGCGACCTTTTGCCACATTTCAGGCTTCAAACATAAAGATATAAAACTGTATTTTTTTGTGAAGAATCAATAACAAGTGGGACACAATCATGAAGTGGAACGACATTTATTGGATATTTCAAACTTTTTTAACAAATCAAAAACTGAAAAATTGGGCGTGCAAAATTATTCAGCCCCCTTAAGTTAATACTTTGTAGCGGCACCTTTTGCTGCGATTACAGCTGTAAGTCGCTTGGGGTATGTCTCTATCAGTTTTGCACATCGAGAGACTGAAATGTTTTCCCATTCCTCCTTGCAAAACAGCTCAAGCTCAGTGAGGTTGGATGGAGAGCATTTGTGAATAGCAGTTTGCAGTTATTTCCACATATTCTCGATTGGATTCAGGTCTGGACTTTGACTTGGCCATTCTAACACCTGGATATGTTTATTTTTGAACCATTCCATTGTAGATTTTGCTTTATGTTTTGGATCATTGTCTTGTTGGAAGACAAATCTCCGTCCCAGTCTCAGGTCTTTTGCAGACTCCATCAGGTTTTCTTCCAGAATGGTCCTGTATTTGGCTCCATCCATCTTCCCATCAATTTTAACCATCTTCCCTGTCCCTGCTAAAGAAAAGCAGGCCCAAACCATGATGCTGCCACCACCATGTTTGACAGTGGGGATGGTGTGTTCAGGGTGATGAGCTGTGTTGCTTTTACGCCAAACATAACGTTTTGCATTGTTCAATTTTGGTTTCATCTGACCAGAGCACCTTCTTCCACATGTTTGGTGTGTCTCCCAGGTGGCTTGTGGCAAACTTTAAACAACACTTTTTATGGATATCTTTAAGAAATGGCTTTCTTCTTGCCACTCTTCCATAAAGGCCAGATTTGTGCAATATACAACTGATTGTTGTCCTATGGACAGAGTCTCCCACCTCAGCTGTAGATCTCTGCAGTTCATCCAGAGTGATCATGGGCCTCTTGGCTGCATCTCTGATCAGTCTTCTCCTTGTATGAGCTGAAAGTTTAGAGGGACGGCCAGGTCTTGGTAGATTTGCAGTGGTCTGATACTCCTTCCATTTCAATATTATCGCTTGCACAGTACTCCTTGGGATGTTTAAAGCTTGGGAAATCTTTTTGTATCCAAATCCGGCTTTAAACTTCTTCACAACAGTATCTCGGACCTGCCTGGTGTGTTCCTTGTTCTTCATGATGCTCTCTGCGCTTTTAACAGACCTCTGAGACTATCACAGTGCAGGTGCATTTATACGGAGACTTGATTACACACAGGTGGATTGTATTTATCATCATTAGTCATTTAGGTCAACATTGGATCATTCAGAGATCCACACTGAACTTCTGGAGAGAGTTTGCTGCACTGAAAGTAAAGGGGCTGAATAATTTTGCACGCCCAATTTTTCAGTTTTTGATTTGTTAAAAAAGTTTGAAATATCCAATAAATGTCGTTCCACTTCATGATTGTGTCCCACTTGTTGTTGATTCTTCACAAAAAAATACAGTTTTATATCTTTATGTTTGAAGCCTGAAATGTGGCAAAAGGTCGCAAAGTTCAAGGGGGCCGAATACTTTCGCAAGGCACTGTATTTGAGCAACGGTCGCCATTTTGGATCAGAATACACTACTGTGCCATCACTTAATGTGGTAAAACATTGTATTCACCTGACTATGCAACCCCTAACTCAACCTACCCATTTCAAAACAATTACGTTGACTCTTTTAAAATTCAAGTGGCACTATTAGTTGGAATAGCTTCCATAGACTTTACTAATATCTGGTTTTATAACTTTATACTTATTGTGACTTTGAGTTGGATTACCACCGTACATCAACTGATAACCCCCAACCTCACTCCAACACAAACCTATTTTAAAGTCATGGTTTGAATTAGGTGAATGTTTTTCTCATTAGTTGGGACGTTGTCACCCTAATCAGAGCTGACGGGGTAGATCATGAGGAAAACAAGACGGGCCGTTGAGATGGACAGAATGAAGGATAAAAGAGAGAGGGAGGTAGAGAGAATGAAGGATAAAAGAGAGAGGGAGGTAGAGAGAATGAAGGATAAAAGAGAGAGGGAGGTAGAGAGAATGAAGGATAAAGGAGAGTGGGAGGTAGAGAGAATGAAGGATAAAAGAGAGAGGGAAGTAGAGAGAATGAAGGATAAAAGAGAGAGGGAGGTAGAGAGAATGAAGGATAAAAGAGAGAGGGAGGTAGAGAGAATGAAGGATAAAGGAGAGAGGGAGGTAGAGAGAATGAAGGATAAAAGAGAGAGGGAGGTAGAGAGAATGAAGGATAAAAGAGAGAGGGAGGTAGAGAGAATGAAGGATAAAAGAGAGAGGGAGGTAGAGAGAATGAAGGATAAAGGAGAGAGGGAGGTAGAGAGAATGAAGGATAAAAGAGAGAGGGAGGTAGAGAGAATGAAGGATAAAGGAGAGAGGGAGGTAGAGAGAATTAAGGATAAAAGAGAGAGGGAGGTAGAGAGAATGAAGGATAAAAGAGAGAGGGAGGTAGAGAGAATGAAGGATAAAAGAGAGAGGGAGGTAGAGAGAATGAAGGATAAAAGAGAGAGGGAGGTAGAGAGAATGAAGGATAAAAGAGAGAGGGAGGTAGAGAGAATGAAGGATAAAAGAGAGAGGGAGGTAGAGAGAATGAAGGATAAAAGAGAGAGGGAGGTAGAGAGAATGAAGGATAAAGGAGAGAGGGAGGTAGAGAGAATGAAGGATAAGAAAGAGAGAGATGGAGAGAGATTAAATATTAATCGGAGACGGAGGAGAAAGAGAGGAGAGGACCTGAGAGACGAGTTATGAGGTATCTGGTCCCAAACAGCTCCCTATTCCCTATATAGTGCACTACTTTTGACCGGAGGCCATACGGTTACCCATTTGGCTCTGGTCAAAAGTAGTGTACTATCTAGGGAATAAGGGAGGTGTTTGTGATGCGCAGCGGGGCTTTTTTTAAACAATCATTATCTTGACGTTTGTGTTGTGGTGAACAACAGGCGTGACAAATGACTGAATTAAATATCCACAGCGACTGCATTAGATTGGTGATTACGAATTAGTGACGCCTGCCGAGTTGACTTAAGTGTGCGTATGTGTGTGTGTGTGTGTATGTGTGTGTCGAGTCAGATTGTGTGCGTATGTGTGTGTGTGTGTGTATGTGTGTGTCGAGTCAGATTGTGTGTGTGTGTGTGTGTGTGTGTGTGTGTGTGTGTGTGTGTGTGTGTGTGTGTGTGTGTGTGTGTGTGTGTGTGGGTGTGTGTGTGTGTGTGTTGTTAGTCTCGTCTGAGGTGAGCTGTAAGTACAATAAACACAGTCTGTTTTAAAACTGTGGCAGCTATATGACCAGATGATCCTGTTACAGGAAGAGTTGTTCTCTAGACTTCTGGAGCACATCGTTACGTTTGGAGATGTGTGTTATTGAATGATCTGGTCGTAACACTAACGCCAGCAGAAAGATCCAGAGGTGAAGTACCATGGTCTCCCTCCCTCCCTCCCTCCCTCCCTCCCTCCCTCCCTCCCTCCCTCCCTCCCTCCCTCCCTCCCTCCCTCCCTCCCCCTTCCTTCATCCCTTATTCCCTACCCCTTCCTTCACCCCCCCTTCCTTCATCCCTCCCTCCCTCCCCTTCCTTCATACCTCCCTCCCTCCCCCCTACCATCATCCCTCCCTCCCCCTACCTCCCTCCCCCTCCCCCTCCCTCCCTCCCTCCCTCCCTCCCTCCCTCCCTCCCTCCCTCCCTCCCTCCCTCCCTCCCTCCCTCCCTCCCTCCCTCCCTCCCTCCATCCCTACCTCCCTACCTCCCTACCCCTTGCTTCATCCCTCCCTCCCTCCCTCCCTCCCTCCCTCCCTCCCTCCCTCCCTCCCTCCCTCCATACCTACCTCCCTACCCCTTGCTTCATCCCTCCCTCCCTCCCTCCCTCCCTCCCTCCCTCCCTCCCTCCCTCCCTCCCTCCTTTGACTGAGACACTACAGCCGGGTCAGCTATTACTTCAAAGACCTCTGAAGGAGGGAAGAGAAGGAGGCGGATGGGAGAAGATATGTATTTTAAAGTACTCATTATAACAGGGTCTGGATGGCTGCATCTGAAATAGCTCCCTATTCCCTACATAGTGCACTACACGACCCTATGGACCCTGGTCTAAAGTAGTGCACTACTCAAGGAACGGTGTGTCATTTGGGATGTAGTGAAGGTATTTTGCCTTCAGCCACGACCGAAACGAGCCAATAACACATCTTCACCTCTCTCCAGTACCCTGTGAGAGGGACTAGTCTAGTGACTCGCTAGCAACGTACATAGCAGCAACAACCACCGCTGGGTACAAGCCAAAAGTGAACAGCGTCAGCAACGGTCATTTTAACCATGACGATATAACGTGTGACTGCTGTAAATGATAATGTGACATCACCAACACATGGCATGTTTTATCTGCTCCATAGCTTTATGGTTGCCATACGTTGCCTGCAATGGGGTCACATGTTCTATCTGCTCCATAGCTTTATGGTTGCCATACGTTGACTGCTATGGGGTCACATGTTCTATCTGCTCCATAGCTTTATGGTTGCCTTACGTTGCCTGCTATGGGGTCACATGTTCTATCTGCTCCATAGCTTTATGGTTGCCATACGTTGCCTGCTATGGGGTCACGTGTTTTATCTGCTCCATAGCTTTATGGTTGCCATACGTTGCCTGCTATGGGGTCACGTGTTCTATCTGCTCCATAGCTTTATGGTTGCCATACGTTGCTTGCTATGGGGTCACGTGATCTATCTGCTCCATAGATTTATGGTTGCCATACGTTGCCTGCTATGGGGTCACGTGTTCTATCTGCTCCATAGATTTATGGTTGCCATACGTTGCCTGCTATGGGGTCACGTGTTCTATCTGCTCCATAGATTTATGGTTGCCATACGTTGCCTGCTATGGTGTCACATGTTCTATCTGCTCCATATATTTATGGTTGCCATACGTTGCTTGCTATGTGGTCACGTGTTCTATCTGCTCCATAGATTTATGGTTGCCATACGTTGTTTGCTATGGGGTCACGTGTTCTATCTGCTCCATAGATTTATGGTTGCCATACGTTGCTTGCTATGTGGTCACGTGTTCTATCTGCTCCATAGATTTATGGTTGCCATACGTTGTTTGCTATGGGGTCACGTGTTCTATCTGCTCCATAGATTTATGGTTGCCATACGTTGTTTGCTATGGGGTCGCGTGTTCTATCTGCTCCATAGCTTTATGGTTGCCATACATTGCTGGCTATGGGGTCACGTGTTCTATCTGCTCCATAGATTTATGGTTGCCATACGTTGCTAGCTATGGGGTCACACGTGTTGTATCTGCTCCATACATTTATAGTTGCCATATGTCTTTAGCTATGGGGTCACACATTGTCTATCCGCTCCATAGCTTTAGGGTTGCCATAAGTTGCTAGTTAAGGGGTCACACGTTTTCTATCTACTACATAGCTTTATGATATACACTACTGTTCAAAAGTTTGGGGTCACTTAGAAAGGTCCTTGTTTTTGAAAGATTTTTATCAAATTGATCAGAAATACAGTGTAGACATTGCTAATGTTCTTAATGTCTATTGTAGCTGGAAACATCTGATTTTAAGTGGAATATCTACATATCTACCCTTTTGCAAGTATGTTAGCAGAGCTGAAAAGTGTCATGCTGATTTAAAGAAGCAGTAAAACTGGCCTTTGGTATCTTTAGTAAGTTTAGTATCTGCAGCATCAGCATTTGTGGTTTCAATTACTGGCTCAAAATGGCCAGAAACAAATAACTTTATTCTGAAACTCATCAGTCTATTCTTATTCAGAGAAATGCGAGAAATTGCCAAGAAACTGAAGATCTCGTACAACGAGGTGTACTACTGCCTTCACAGAACAGCGTAAACAGGCTTGAACCAGAATAGAAAGAGGAGTGGGAGGCCCCGGTGCACAACTGAGCAAGAGGACAAGTACATTAGAGTGTCTAGTTTGAGAAACAGACACCACACAAGTCCTCAACTGGCAGCTTCATTAAATAGTACCCGCAAAACACCAGTCTCAACGTCAACAGTGAAGAGGTGACTCCGGGACGCTGGACTTCTCGGCAGAGGTCCTCTGTCCAGTGTCTGTGGTCTTTTGCCCATCTTAATATTTTATTTTTATTGGCCGGTCTGAGACATGGCTTTTTCTTTGCAACTCAAATCAAATCAAATTTTATTTGTCACATGTTAATGCGAGTTTAGCGAAATGCTTGTGCTTCTTGTTCCGACAATGCAGTAATAACAAGTAATCTAACAATTTCACAATGACTACCTTACACACACAAGTGTAAAGGGATGAAGAATATGTACAACAAAATATATGAATGAGTGATGGTACAGAACAGCATAGGCAAGATGCAGTAGATGGTATCGAGTACAGTATGTACATATGAGATGAGTAATATAGGGTATGTAAACATATATAAGTGGCATTGTTTAAAGTGGCTAGTCATACATGTATTACATAAAGATGGCAAGATGCAGTAGATGGTATCGAGTACAGTATATACATATGAGATGAGTAATGTAGGGTATGTAAACATTATATTAAGTGGCATTGTTTAAAGTGGCTGGAGTAAAGTCATTATGTTGGCAGCAGCCACTCAATGTTAGTGGTGGCTGTTTAACAGTCTGATGGCCTTGAGATAGAAGCTGTTTTTCAGTCTCTCGGTCCCTGCTTTGATGCACCTGTACTGACCTCGCCTTCTGGATGATAGCGGGGTGAACAGGCAGTGGCTAGGGTGGTTGTTGTCCTTTGATCTTTATGGCCTTCCTGTGACATCGGGTGGTTTAGGTGTCCTGGAAGGCAGGTAGTTTTTCCCCTGTGATGGGTTGTGCAGACCTCACTACCCTCTGGAGAGCCTTACAGTTGTGGGCGGAGCAGTTGTCGTACCAGGCGGTGATACAGCCCGACAGGATGCTCTCGATTGTGCATCTGTAAAAGTTTGTGAGTGTTTTTGGTGACAAGCCGAATTTCTTCAGCCTCCTGAGGTTGAAGAGGCGCTGCTGTGCTGTCTGTGTGGGTGGACCAATTCAGTTTGTCCGTGATGTGTACGCCGAGGAACTTAAAACTTTCTACCCTCTCCACTACTGTCCCTTCGATGTGGATAGGGGGGTGCTCCCTCTGCTGTTTCCTGAAGTCCACGATCATCTCCTTTGTTTTGTTGACGTTGAGTGTAAGGTCATTTTCCTGACACTACACTCCGAGGGCGCTCACCTCCTCCCTGTAGGCCGTCTCGTCGTTGTTGGTATTCAAGCCTACCACTGTAGTGTCGTCTGCAAACTTGATGATTGAGTTGGAGGCGTGCATGGCCACGCAGTCGTGGGTGAACAGGGAGTACAGGAGAGGGCTCAGAACGCACCCTTGTGGGGCCCCAGTGTTGAGGATCAGCCAGGTGCACAGAAGGACTTGAGTTCCTGTATGTTGTTATGATCACACCACGTCTCGTTAATCATAAGGCATACACCCCCGCCCCTCTTCTTACCAGGAAGATGCTTGTTTCTGTCGGCGCGATGCGTGAAGAAACCAGCTGGCTGCACCGACTCTGATAGCGTATCTCGAGTGAGCCATGTTTCCATGAAGCAAAGAACTTTACAGTCTCTGATGTCTCTCTGGAATGCTACCCTTGCTCGGATTTCGTCTACCTTGTCAAGAGACTGGACATTGGCGAGTAGTATGCTCGGGAGTGGTGCACAATGTGCCCGTCTACGGAGCCTGACCAGGAGACCGCTTCTTCTACCGCGTCGTTGTTTTGGTTCGCCGGCTGGGATCCGATCCATTGTCCTGGGAGGTGGGCAAACAGAATATCTCGCTTCGGGAAAGTTGTATTCCTGGTCGTAATGATAGTGAGTTGACGTTGCTCCTAGATCCAATAGTTCCTCCTGACTGTATGTAATAAAACCTAAGATTACCTGGGGTACCAATGTAAGAAATTACACGTAAAAAAACTAAATACTGCAGAGTTTCCTAGGAACGCGAGCGAGGCGGCTAGAAGTACAGGATTCTGCCTGTAAGGCCAACGTCCCAGAGTCGCCTCTTCACTGTTGACGTTGAGACTGATCCCTCTCTATCTACCTCTATACATCTATCCCGCTCTCTCTACCTCTATCCCTCTATACCTCTCTCTATAACTATACATCTATCCCTCTCTCTCTGCCTCTACCTCTATCCCTCTATACCTCTCTCTATAACTATACATCTATCCCTCTATCCCGCTCTCTCTACCTCTATCCCTCTATACCTCTCTCTATAACTATACATCTATCCCTCTCTCTCTGCCTCTACCTCTATCCCTCTATACCTCTCTCTATAACTATACATCTATCCCTCTCTCTCTGCCTCTACCTCTATCCCTCTATACCTCTCTCTATAACTATACATCTATCCCTCTATCCCGCTCTCTCTACCTCTATCCCTCTATACCTCTCTCTATAACTATACATCTATCCCTCTCTCTCTGCCTCTATCCCTCTATACCTCTCTCTCTGCCTCTATCCCTCTCTCTATAACTCTATACATCTATCCCTCTATCCCTCTATCCATCTCTCTCTGCCTCTATCCCTCTCTCTATAACTTTATACATCTATCCCTCTATCCCTCTATACCTCTCTCTATAACTCTATACATCGATCCCTCTATCCCTCTCTCTCTGCCTCTATCCCTCTATACCTCTCTCTATAACTCTATACATCTATCCCTCTATCCCTCTCTCTCTGCCTCTATCCCTCTCTCTATAACTCTATACATCTATCCCTCTATCCCTCTCTCTCTGCATCTATCCCTCTATCCCTCTCTCTCTGCCTCTATCCCTCTATACCTCTCTCTATAACTCTATACATCTATCCCTCTATCCCAAGGTGGAATAACACAGAGATAAGAGGAACAGAATAGCACTGATTGCTTATTAGCAACGAGATGGCTTGTTTGTTTTGGTTATGTGTGTGTGTGGGGGGGGGGGGTCCGCTTTGTGTGTGTGTGTGTGTCTGTATGTGTGCAAAGTGGGTCAGTGTCTGCTTTGTGCGTGTTGGTGTGTGTGCATTTGTTTGCGGTTTGTGGATCTCTGTTTGTGTTTGTGTATATAAATGCATGTTTGTGTGTGTTTGTGCATACACATTTATGTGTGTGTGTGTGTGTGTCTTGATGAGGTCATTCCGTAATATGTAGCTGCTGGCAGGGGTTGTCATTGCTAGTCATTGTTTTGTCTTGTTTATTTCCTGCTCTGGGGGAGAAAAGGTGCAAGGGATAAACAGCCTATGGTGACACACACACACACACACACACACGCACGCACACACACACACACACACACACACACACAAACACACACACACACACACACACACACACACACACACACACACACACACACACACACACACACACACACACACACACACACACACACACACACACACAGAGAGAGAGAGATACCGGAGGAAACATGCAGCCAGAGAGAATAACAGTTTAATTTGACCTCATCTGACAAGGCTTCTCTGCACCTATCCTCATCCCTCTCTCTCTCTCAGCTTGTTTGTTCTCTGTATCAACTATGTGCAGATGTGAGAGACAGAGAGAGAGATAGCTGAGAGGGAGAGATAGCTGAGAGGGAGAGATAGCTGAGAGGGAGTGATAGCTGAGAGAGAGAGAGAGAGACAGATAGAGAGAGAGAGAGACAGATAGAGAGACAGAGAGAGAGAGAGAGAGACAGAGGGAAGGAGAGAGAGAGAGAGAGAGAGGGAGGGAAGTAGAGAGAGAGAGAGAGAGAGAGAGGGAGGGAAGGAAGGAAGGAGAGAGAGAGAGCGGGAGGGAAGTAGAGAGAGAGAGAGAGAGAGAGAGGAGAGGGGGAGGGAAGGAGATGGAGCAGCATTGCAGCAGCAGTATTATCAACGATCCAGATTTGTCCAACACACACACACCCACACACACACACACACACACACACACAGTATAATCAGCGGGACAGATTTGTCTAAGCAGGTCCTTTGATCTCCAGCCCTCAGCCACGGTATGGAGGAATTACTGACTGGAAAGATTGACCCCTTCTTCTCCTACATTCCCTCCCCTTCTCCTCTCCTCCCTCCACCCTTCGCTCCACTCCTCCTTTGATCACTCCATTCCATTGTCCCGGCGTTGGGAAAACTGAAAAAAAAACTGCAAATCCAATCTGCACCACGATTAAGTTGGAGGTTTCATTTTGTTACTCTCTCTCTCTCTATCTCTCTCTCTTCCTCCGTCTCTCTCTCTCTCCTCATACTGTCTCTCTCTCTCTCTCTCCTCATACTGTCTCTCTCTCTCTCTCTCTCTCTCTCCTCGTACTG
>NW_027259915.1:0-20654 GCF_045791955.1 Oncorhynchus clarkii lewisi
TGGGTAGAGGAGAGGCTGGGTAGAGGGGAGGCTGGGTAGAGGGGAGGCTGGGTAGAGGAGAGAGGGGAGGCTGGGTAGAGGAGAGGCTGGGTAGGAGAGAGGGGAGGCTGGGTAGAGGAGAGGCTGGGTAGAGGAGAGAGGGAGGCTGGGTAGAGAGTAGAGGGAAAGTCTCTCTCCTGTTAGCTGGGAGAAGACATCATTCTGATCATGACCTGTTCCTGTACTGGGGGGGGTTCACTTCATCTAAATGTCACACAGTGGTTTTCCTCTTAGATAGAAGCATGGAGACTAAGGACACTTGTTAAGATAGAAGATGAGTTGATATGACCAGTTAAGGTAACACTCTGCCAGGGTAAGTGAGAGGAATGATTCTACCGCAACATCTGACTTGTAATGGTCTGGAAGGAGGGCGATATAGGTCCTCTAACATGGTGTCTGATTGGCCACGCTCACACACCAGCGGCTCTACTGAGCCCAATACATGTCACTCTACTGTCCTCTTACAGAGCCTCACTCCAGCCAGTCAGCCAGCCAGTCAGCCAGCCAGTCAGTCTGCCAGTCAGCCAGCTAGCCAGTCAGCAGCCAGCCAGCCAGTCAGCCAGCCAGCCAGCCAGCCAGTCAGGTATTCAGGCAGGCAGTCAGCCAGCCAGCCAGCCAGCCAGTCAGGTATTCAGGCAGGCAATCAGCCAGTCAGCCAGTCAGCCAGCCAGCCAGTCAGGTATTCAGGCAGGCAGTCAGCCAGCCAGTCAGCCAGTCAGTCAGTCAGCAAGTCAGTCAGTCAGTCAGTCAGCCAGCCAGTCAGCCAGTCAGTCAGCCAGTCAGCCAGTCAGCCAGTTAGCCAGTCAGTCAGTCAGCTCCAAGACTGCAGACTGGAGACTATCAGCTCTGCCCTTCCCCTGCCCTGTCCCCCTCCCCTGCTCCCAGCTGCAGACTGGAGACTATCAGCTCTGCTCTTCCCCTGCCCTGTCCCCCTCCCCTGCTGCTGACTGCAGACTATCAGCTCTGCTCTTCCCCTGCCCTGTCCCCCTCCCCTGCTCCCAGCTGCAGACTGGAGACTATCAGCTCTGCCCTTCCCCTTCCCCTGTCCCCCTCCCCTGCTGCAGACTGGAGACTATCAGCTCTGCCCTGTCCCCTCCCTGCTGCAGACTGGAGACTATCAGCTCTGCCCTTCCCTGTCCCCTCCCCTGCTGCAGACTGGAGACTATCATCTCTGCCCTTCCCCGTCCCTGTCCCCCTCCCCGCTGCAGACTGCAGACTATCAGCTCTGCTCTTCCCTTGCCCTGTCCCCCTCCCCTGCTCCCAGCTGCAGACTGGAGACTATCAGCTCTGCCCTTCCCCTGCCCTGTCCCCCTCCCCCTGCTGCAGACTGGAGACTATCAGCTCTGCCCTTCCCCTGCCCTGTCCCTCCCCTGCTGCAGACTGGAGACTATCAGCTCTGCTCTTCCCCTGCCCTGTCCCCCTCCCCTGCTGCAGACTGGAGACGTCTGTGTTCCTCTAGGTTAATCTGTATTCCTCCAGGTTAGTCTGTATTCATCCAGGTTAGTCTGTATTCCTCCAGGTTAGTCTGTATTCCTCCAGGTTAATCTGTATTCATCCAGGTTAGTCTGTATTCCTCCATGTTAGTCTGTGTTCCTCCAGGTTAGTCTGTGTTCCTCCAGGTTAGTCTGTGTTCCTCCAGGTTAGTCTGTATTCCTCCAGGTTAGTCTGTGTTCCTCCAGGTTAGTCTGTATTCCTCCAGGTTAGTCTGTATTCCTCCAGGTTAGTCTGTGTTCCTCCAGGTTAGTCTGTATTCCTCCAGGTTAGTCTGTGTTCCTCCAGGTTAGTCTGTGTTCCTCCAGGTTAGTCTGTATTCCTCCAGGTTAGTCTGTATTCCTCCAGGTTAGTCTGTATTCCTCCAGGTTAGTCTGTATTTCTCCAGGTTTTTATTTTTAATTTAACTTAATTTAATTTTATTTCATTATTTTGCAAGAAAAGTATTGGGATTTGAATATTAGCAGATGAATATTCAGTGATGTAATATAAGACATTTTATCCATGTGATATACCTGAGACGTTCATTTAAACCCCCTGTCAAACTCTGGGTATGTTTCTGATCGCCCAGCAGCATTAAACCTGGGTGGGAAACATGATGTACATCTTGTTGTTACAATGAATCCCTGGTGTTGTCTAACCAATAACCTCACTGTAATGGTAATGAGACTGGCTTTGAGTCTCAAATGGTACCCTATTCTCTACGTAGTGCACTACTTCTGACCAGGGCCCATTGGGGAATAGGGGGACTTTTAGGAAGCAGCCTTGGTACAGCTAACAGAGACTATTTCATTTCTTTGACAAGCTCCCTCCTTCCCTCCCTGTTCCTTCAGTTGAGAAAGTGAGTACTCTGGTTAACGGTGAGCCTCTGGGGCAAATAGCTGGCGGACCAATATATCTGTGAGCGTGCAGGGATGAAAACTGTGGAAGCCATTCGTCTGCCTCCTCCTCTTCATCTCCTCCTTCTCCTTCTCCTTCTCCTCTCCTCTCGTCTCGTCTCCTCTTCTCCTCTCCATCCTCCTCCTCCCCTCCTCCTCTCCATCCTCCCCCTCCTCTCCTCCTTCTCCTCTCCTCCTCCTTCTCCTCTCTTCTCCTCCTCCCCTCCTCACCCCCTCCTCCTCTCCATCCTCCTCCTCCTGTCCTCCTCCTCCTCCTGGCTGGTGGTGCACTACATAGGGAATAGAGTGCCATTTGGGACTCTACCCAGGTAATTTAGTGGACACAGCTCTGTTAGGGCATAGTGCAATATCCTCCTCCTCCTCCTCCTCCTCCTCCTCCTCCTCCTCCTCCTCCCCCTGGCTGGTGGTGCACTACATAGGGAATAGAGTGCCATTTGGGACTCTACCCAGGTAATTTAGTGGACACAGCTCTGTTAGGGCATAGTGCAATATCCTCATCATATGCTGTTGAAATTTCACCCAGCAGAAATCATTTGTCTATGTGACATAAGTGTGTGTGTTTGGGGGGGGTGGGGGGGCGGGGGGGGGGGCAAGAGCTGTGAGTGGAGAGAGAGGGGGAGGGGGAGAGAAAGAGATAGCGAGACAGAGATAGAGAGAAAGGGATAGAGAGAGAGAGAACGTGAGGGAGTAAAAGAAGAGAAGGCTATAAATAAAGGAGAGGAATCCTATTAGCGGAACGAGGGAGGAGAGAAAACAGGATGGAGGGACAGAGGCAGAGAACGAACGAGGGGGCCACAGTGTCAGAGGAGACGGAAAACGAATGTATTCTGGGAAAATAATGTGTCATTTTAAAGCAGACGTTGGCATTGGCCGGGCTGACACCATTAGACTGAGCACTCCTCCGCCTGGTGTTAATCGCCATGTCAACAAGCAGGAAGGATGGAGATTACCTGAGGATATTTGATCCTGTGTAATGGATGGGTGCCCAGTCAGCAAGGCTGCACCTGAGATTGGCTTCTTCTCTAATACAACAAATTAAAGTTTAAGCAAAGTTCCACATAGTCTCACAAAGGATCAACATAAGTAAATGAGGTTCCACAACATAAAGATGTAACCCTCTAATGTCATCTGAATGAAACCTGAGAAAATCCCAAAACACATATATTGTATGTTGGCTTAAAAGATATTTGAGACTTCTTAATGAGTAGTGATGTATAACAAACGGTTCTGTCCTCCCATCCCACTCCTAGAAAAGTAAAGAATACCAGGCCTAAAACACTGCAGAGATTCAGGTGTTCTGCCTCCTCTTGTCCACTCCACCATCACTCCCCCACACCACTGAGAGAGAGAGAGAGAGAGAGAGGGGGGGGGGGGAGAGACACAGAGAGAGAGAGACACAGAGAGAGACAGAGAGAGAGAGAGACACAGAGAGAGAGAGACACAGAGAGAGAGAGACAGAGAGAGAGAGAGAGACACAGAGAGAGAGAGACACAGAGAGAGAGGGGGGAGACAGAGAGACAGAGACACAGAGAGAGAGACACAGAGAGAGAGAGACAGAGAGAGAGAGAGGGGGGGGGGGGGACACTGAGCCCCAGCGTTAGGGGGAAGTCAAACAGAGACTCAGCCTCCTCTCTCCTCCTCTCAGCTAGCTAGGGAGAAGTCATACAGAGACTCAGCCTCCTCTCTTCTACTCTCAGCTAGCTAGGGAGAAGTCAAACAGAGACTCAGCCTCCTCTCTCCTCCTCTCAGCTAGCTAGGGAGAAGTCAAACAGAGGCTCAGCCTCCTCTCTCCCCCTCCCCCCCACCCCCCCGGTCCCAGTAAACACAGGTGCTCTACGCTCTGACTTTGTCCAACTCTCACTGCTAGGGAGATAAAATGCCCTCAGGACAGAAGCACTTCCCCCTCTTTCTCCCTCTCTCTAATCTCCACTCTGCCCATGTGGGAAAGGTCGAGCGGCCCGCTGGCTAAAAGAGAGGCGGAGGATGGAGAGGGGAATGGAGGAGAGGAGGAGGGAGGTGGTTAGGTCTGTAGGGTTGTTGTAACAGCTGCAGGTGGAAACAGAGGTGTCCCAGACAGACAGGGATCTCAACAGGATAAACAGTCTTTAGACCAGAGGACCGTTGGACTGGAAGATGTGTCCCAAATGGAACACTGTTCCTCTATATAGTACACTTCTTTTGACCAGAGACCTGTTGCCCCTGTAGTGCACTATGTAGGGAATAGGGTGGCATTTAGAACACAGAGTTTAGTCTTTCTAGAGAGGGAGATAGCTCCTCATCAACAGTAGTCTGGGATGAGTCCCAAATGGCACCCTATGTAGTGCACTACTTTTGACCAGGTCCCATAGGGTCCC
Organism: Oncorhynchus clarkii lewisi; assembly: GCF_045791955.1. NCBI lineage: Eukaryota > Metazoa > Chordata > Actinopteri > Salmoniformes > Salmonidae > Oncorhynchus > Oncorhynchus clarkii. The sequence continues at coordinate 4,784 of NW_027259915.1, forward strand.
ATAGGGCTGTGGTCAAAAGTAGTGCACTACATAGTGAATATCACGCCTCCTTTTATAAAGCTACAGCATCGATACGGCCGTCTAGGGGCTGGGGTTGGTCTACAGCCCTCTGGGGATCTGGGGGTTGGTCTACAGCCCTCTGGGGATCTGGGGGTTGGTCTACAGCCGTCTAAGGATCTGGGGGTTGGTCTACAGCCCTCTAGGGGCTGGGGTTGGTCTACAGCCCTCTGGGGATCTGGGGGTTGGTCTACAGCCGTCTAGGGATCTGGGGGTTGGTCTACAGCCCTCTAGGGGCTGGGGTTGGTCTACAGCCCTCTAGGGATCTGGGGGTTGGTCTACAGCCCTCTAGGGGCTGGGGTTGGTCTACAGCCCTCTGGGGATCTGGGGGTTGGTCTACAGCCGTCTAGGGATCTGGGGGTTGGTCTACAGCCCTCTAGGGGCTGGGGTTGGTCTACAGCCCTCTGGGGATCTGGGGGTTGGTCTACAGCCGTCTAAGGATCTGGGGGTTGGTCTACAGCCCTCTAGGGGCTGGGGGTTGGTCTACAGCCGTCTATGGATCTGGGGGTTGGTCTACAGCCCTCTAGGGGCTGGGGTTGGTCTACAGCCCTCTAGGGATCTGGGGGTTGGTCTACAGCCGTCTAGGGGCTGGGGGTTGGTCTACAGCCCTCTAGGGGCTGGGGGTTGGTCTACAGCCGTCTAGGGATCTGGGGGTTGGTCTACAGCCCTCTAGGGGCTGGGGTTGGTCTACAGCCCTCTAGGGATCTGGGGGTTGGTCTACAGCCGTCTAGGGGCTGGGGGTTGGTCTACAGCCCTCTAGGGGCTGGGGGTTGGTCTACAGCCGTCTAGGGGCTGGGGGTTGGTCTACAGCCGTCTAGGGGCTGGGGGTTGGTCTACAGCCGTCTGGGGCTGGGGGTTGGTCTACAGCCGTCTAGGGGCTGGGGTTGGTCTACAGCCGTCTAGGGGTTGATGCTTATGTAAATGATGCTTATGTAAACCTGTCTCACTTTCTCTCCCTCGCTCCCTCTCCCTCTCTCTCTTTATCTCTCTCTTTATCTCTCTCTTTTGATACTGTTAACCATGAGGTTCTCATCATAAAATTGTCCAAGTTCAACTTTTCCCCCGATGCCTTGAGATGGATGAAATCGTACCTTGAAGGCAGAACTCAGTGTGTCAGAGTGAGCAGTGAGCTGTCGCCCACTCTTAGCTATGATGTGGGCGTGCCCCAAGGGTCAATACTGGGGCCCCTCCTGTTCAGCCTGTACATTAATGACCTGCCTTCTGTCTGTACTGGGTCTGTAGTTCAGCCTGTACATTAATGATGTGCCTTCTGTCTGTACTGGGTCTGTAGTTCAGCCTGTACATTAATGACCTGCCTTCTGTCTGTACTGGGTCTGTAGTTCAGCCTGTACATTAATGATCTGTCTTCTGTCTGTACTGGGTCTGTAGTTCAGCCTGTACATTAATGACCTGCCTTCTGTCTGTACTGGGTCTGTAGTTCAGCCTGTACATTAATGATCTGTCTTCTGTCTGTACTGGGTCTGTAGTTCAGCCTGTACATTAATGACCTGCCTTCTGTCTGTACTGGGTCTGTAGTTCAAATGTTTTCAGATGATACAGTGATATATGTGCAAAGAGCAAACAACAAGCTACACCAGGACTCACTACTGTAACGGTCCAAGTTACATAGTGACTCACTACTGTAACGGTCCAAGTTACAAAGTGACTCACTACTGTAATGGTCCAGGTTACATAGTGACTCACTACTGTAATGGTCCAGGTTACATAGTGACTCACTACTGTAATGGTCCAGGTTACAAAGTGGCTCGGTGACTCACTACTGTAGAGGTCCAGGTTACATAGTGACTCACTACTGTAATGGTCCGGGTTACATAGTGACTCACTACTGTAATGGTCCAGATTACATAGTGACTCAGTGATTCACTACTGTAATGGTCCAGGTTACAAAGTGACTCAGTGACTCACTACTGTAATGGTCCAGGTTACAAAGTGACTCAGTGACTCACTACTGTAATGGTCCAGGTTACATAGTGACTCACTACTGTAACGGTCCAGGTTACATAGTGACTCACTACTGTAACGGTCCAGGTTACATAGTGACTCACTACTGTAACGGTCCAGGTTACATAGTGACTCACTACTGTAACGGTCCAGGTTACATAGTGACTCACTACTGTAACGGTCCAGGTTACATAGTGACTCACTACTGTAATGGTCCAGGTTACATAGTGACTCACTACTGTAATGGTCCAGATTACATAGTGACTCACTACTGTAATGGTCCAGATTACATAGTGACTCACTACTGTAATGGTCCAGGTTACATAGTGACTCACTACTGTAATGGTCCAGGTTACATAGTGACTCACTACTGTAACGGTCCAGGTTACATAGTGACTCACTACTGTAACGGTCCAGGTTACATAGTGACTCACTACTGTAACGGTCCAGGTTACATAGTGACTCACTACTGTAACGGTCCAGGTTACATAGTGACTCACTACTGTAACGGTCCAGGTTACATAGTGACTCACTACTGTAATGGTCCAGGTTACATAGTGGCTCACTACTGTAACGGTCCAGGTTACATAGTGACTCAGTGACTCACTACTGTAACGGTCCAGGTTACAAAGTGACTCAGTGACTCTATGTGTCAGGGGAGAAGCTCCAGGTGGTATCTGATTTTAAGTACCATGGCATCATACTCGATTCCAACCTCTCTTTTAAAAAGCAGGTGAAAAAGGTCATTCAAATATCCAAATTCAACCTAGCTAATTCCCAATTTATACTAAATTGTTTGACTACAGAGGTAGCAAAACTGTACTTCAAATCTATGATACTCCCCCTCTTAACATACTGTTTGACTAGTTGGGCCCAAGCTTGCTGTACAACATTAAGACCTATTCAGTCGGTCTACAAACAGGCTGGCTCTCAAAGTGCTTGATAGGAAGCCCAATAGCCATCATCATTGTCACATCCTCAGAAAGCATGAGCTCCTGAGCTGGGAAAATCTTGTGCAATACACTGACGCATGTCTTGTATTCATAAATGGCCTGGCTCCTCCCCCTCCACTCTGTATTTTTGTTAAACAGAAAACCCAGACATATGGCAGCAGATCCACAAGGTCTGCCATGAGAGGTGACTGTATAGCTCCCTTATTAAGGAAAAGCACCTTTAGTAAATCTGCTTTCTCTATGAGAGCTTCCCATGTCTGGAATACACTGCCATCAGACACACATAACTGCACCACCTATCACACTTTCACCATAAAAACATGAAGCTCAAGGCCAGTCAGATTTGAGAACATAATCCCTAGTTGTGTATTGCCACTTTCCATGTTGTCTGTAACTTGTGAGGTGTGGAAACACTTTGTTGCTTTTATAGATTTTGTCTTGCTGCTTTTTGTTCTATGTTACTCTGTCTGTATGCTACGTCTTGCTTGTCCTATGTTACTCTGTCTGTATGCTACGTCTTGCTTGTTCTATGTTACTCTGTCTGTATGCTACGTCTTGCTTGTCCTATGTTACTCTGTCTGTATGCTACGTCTTGCTTGTTCTATGTTACTCTGTCTGTATGCTACGTCTTGCTTGTCCTATGTTACTCTGTCTGTATGCTACGTCTTGCTTGTCCTATGTTGCTCTGTCTGTATGCTATGTCTTGCTTGTCCTATGTTGCTCTGTCTGTATGCTACATCTTGCTTGTCCTATGTTGCTACGTCTGTATGCTATGTCTTGCTTGTCCTATGTTGCTACGTCTTGCTTGTTCTATGTTGCTCTGTCTGTATGCTATGTCTTGCTTGTTCTATGTTGCTCTGTCTGTATGCTACATCTTGCTTGTCCTATGTTGCTACGTCTATATGCTATGTCTTGCTTGTCCTATGTTGCTACGTCTTGCTTGTTCTATGTTGCTCTGTCTGTATGCTATGTCTTGCTTGTTCTATGTTGCTCTGTCTGTATGCTATGTCTTGCTTGTCCTATGTTGCTACGTCTGTATGCTATGTCTTGCTTGTCCTATGTTGCTACGTCTTGCTTGTTCTATGTTGCTCTGTCTGTATGCTATGTCTTGCTTGTTCTATGTTGCTCTGTCTGTATGCTATGTCTTGCTTGTTCTATGTTGCTCTGTCTGTATGCTATGTCTTGCTTGTCCTATGTTGCTACGTCTGTATGCTATGTCTTGCTTGTCCTATGTTGCTCTGTCTGTATGCTATGTCTTGCTTGTCCTATGTTGCTACGTCTTGCTTGTCCTATGTTTCTCTGTCTGTATGCTACGTCTTGCTTGTTCTATGTTGCTCTGTCTGTATGCTATGTCTTGCTTGTTCTATTTTGCTCTGTCTGTATGCTATGTCTTGCTTGTCCTATGTTGCTCTGTCTGTATGCTATGTCTTGCTTGTCCTATGTTGCTATGTCTTGCTTGTTCTATGCTGCTATTGTCTATATTGTAATTGTTTTTAATAACCTGCCCAGGGACTGCGGTTGAAAATTAGCCGGCTGGCTAAAACCGGCACTTTTACTGAAACGTTGATTAATGTCCCTGTTAAAAAAAAGAAAAAAAGTCAACAACTCAAAAATGAAACTCAATAAACTCTCTCTTTCTCTCTCCCTCCCTCTCTAGGTTTTGTGTGGGAGATAAGTTCTTCCTGAAGAACAATATGATCCTGTGTCAGACGGACTACGAGGAGGGGCTGATGAAGGAGGGATACGCCCCGCAGGTTCGCTGACTACAGATGAAGAGCAGAGAGAGAGAGGGGGGGGGGTGATGGGATTGAGGAGAGCAGAGAGAGACTGAAGGGAGGAGGAGGAGAGACATCCAATCAGACTGAAGGGAGGAGGAGGAGAGACATCCAATCAGACTGAAGGGAGGAGGAGGAGAGACATCCAATCAGACTGAAGGGGGAGGAGGAGGAGAGACATCCAATCAGACTGAAGGGAGGAGGAGGAGAGACATCCAATCAGACTGAAGGGAGGAGGAGGAGAGACATCCAATCAGACTGAAGGAAGGAGGTGGAGATCCATCCAATCAGACTGAAGGAAGGAAGGAGGAGAGCCATCCAATCAGACTGAAGGAAGGAAGGAGGAAAGCCATCCAATCAGACACCAAAAGCACTACTACAACTCTCTCTTCTCTCTCTCTCTTCCTCTCCAATGTCAGAGCCCTAACGTGTATATAACCAACCAACAACCAACGTTCAACCTGGAAGGGACCGTTTCTCAGCTGTACAGAATAGCCATAGAGACTGGCTATTAGAGACTAGCCATAGAGACTAAGGGTTGTCAGAGGAGGAGGGGGGAGGGGAGGGGAGGCCCTTACAAGGTCACAATGGACGACATGTACAAAAGTTGACTTTGTTTGTGTTCTGAAGGATGATGCCTCTTCCCAACAACCAAACACTGGCTATACAATGATACCCCAATCCACCCCCCCCCCCCCCCCAGAAAAAAGAGACACAAATACTTACACCCCTCCTCCCTCCCCAATGTCCATCCCCCCCTCCTATTCCTGGGGAGAACCTAAACAACCAAGTGACTATCTGACCCGACCCGGGACAGGCAGGGAAGAGAGAACTACGAACCACAATCCAATCATCGTGATCTCTTCAGCACCAACTTCAATTCAACCACAATCCAACCAACGTGATCTCTTCAGCTCCAACTTCAATTCAACCACAATCCAACCATCGTGATATCTTCAGCTCCAACTTCAATTTAACCACAATCCAATCATCGTGATCTCTTCAGCACCAACTTCAATTCAACCACAATCCAACCAACGTGATCTCTTCAGCTCCAACTTCAATTCAACCACAATCCAACCATCGTGATATCTTCAGCTCCAACTTCAATTCAACCACAATCCAACCATCGTGATCTCTTCAGCACCAACTTCAATTCAACCACAATCCAACCATCGTGATCTCTTCAGCTCCAACTTCAATTCAACCACAATCCAACCATTGTGATCTCTTCAGCACCAACTTCAATTCAACCACAATCCAACCATCGTGATCTCTTCAGCACCAACTTCAATTCAACCACAATCCAACCATCGTGATCTCTTCAGCACCAACTTCAATTCAACCACAATCCAACCATCGTGATCTCTTCAGCACCAACTTCAATTCAACCACAATCCAACCATCGTGATCTCTTCAGCTCCAACTTCAATTCAACCACAATCCAACCATTGTGATCTCTTCAGCACCAACTTCAATTCAACCACAATCCAACCATCGTGATCTCTTCAGCACCAACTTCAATTCAACCACAATCCAACCATCGTGATCTCTTCAGCTTGGGAAAGCTCTCTCCGTGTCGTTTTATAGACTCTCATTTGGGACTCTCCTTGGAAGACTGACGATTCTGGACTGTGGTCCTATGGAGTGGCTTGTAATTAGTGCGGGGGGGGAGGGGGTGGGGGGGGTAGTTCTCACGTTTTGTTAAGGCCTTTCCTGCCTTTGGTTTGTGCTCTCACACTGGGTCTGGGGGGGGGGGGGGGGGGTTCTAGGGGTATCGTGGTGGGGGGGCGGGCTTCTAAGGGTATCGGAGGGGGGGTTCTAGGGGTATCGGGGGGGAGGTGGTTCAAGGGGTATCGTGGTGGGGGGGCGGGGTTCTAGGGGTATCGGGGGTAGTGAGGAGTGGTTCAAGGGGTATCTGGGGGGGTTTCTAGGGGTATCTGGGGATTAGTTCAAGGGGTATCTGGGGGGGGGTTTCTAGGGGTATCTGGGGAGTGGTTCAAGGGGTATCTGGGGGGGTTCTAAGGGTGTCGGGGGGAGTGAGGAGTGGTTCAAGGGGTATCTGGGGGGGTTTCTAGGGGTATCTGGGGATTAGTTCAAGGGGTATCTGGGGGGGGGGTTTCTAGGGGTATCTGGGGAGTGGTTCAAGGGGTATCTGGGGGGGGGGTTTCTAGGGGTATCTGGGGGGGGGGTTACTTTTTGTAGACTGTATTTATTTCATTTATTTGATAAGCTTTCAGTGCTTTGACTATTGATCACCTGTTGTCCCAATTTTCATTAATGCGGAATGTCATTCTTCAACATGCTGATACTTGAATTCTTTCAATCACTATTAGTTTAATCACTGTTTTAACTCTCAGTCAGTTGTGACTAGATGGGAGTAGCCTGGCGCTTCCTCTTCTGGTACGTAGGCTGTACTGTCAACTGGCGCAGATGCAAGTTGCCTTCAATGAAGACTTTGCTGGTCACATGGTCTGTGAGCGTTAGGTAATTGTTACTCCGAGGTGTTTCCTCAATGACACTCTATTTCGTATATGGAGCCCTGGCCAAAAGTAGTGCACTATATAGGGAATAGGGCCCTGGCCAAAAGTAGTGCACTATATAGGGAACATATGGAGCCCTGGCCAAAAGTAGTGCACTATATAGGGAATAGGGCTCTGGTTTAAAGTAGTGCACTAGATAGGGAATAGGGCTCTGATCTAAAGTAGTGCACTATATAGGGAATAGGGCTCTGGTCTAAAGTAGTGCACTAGATAGGGAATAGGGCTCTGGTCTAAAGTAGTGCACTATATAGGGAATAGGGCTCTGGTCTAAAGTAGTGCACTATATAGGGAATAGGGCTCTGGTCTAAAGTAGTGCACTAGATAGGGTATAGGGCTCTGGTCTAAAGTAGTGCACTATATAGGGAATAGGGCTCTGGTCTAAAGTAGTACACTATATAGAGAATAGGGCTATTGTCTAAAGTAGTGTACTATATAGGGAATAGGGCTCTCTGGTCTAAAGTAGTGCACTATATAGGGAATAGGGCTCTCTGGTCTATAGTAGTGTACTATATAGGGAATAGGGCTCTCTGGTCTAAAGTAGTGCACTATATAGGGAATAGGGCTCTCTGATCTAAAGTAGTGCACTATATAGGGAATAGGGCTCTCTGGTCTATAGTAGTGTACTATATAGGGAATAGGGCTCTCTGGTCTATAGTAGTGCACTATATAGGGAATAGGGCTCTCTGGTCTATAGTAGTGTACTATATAGGGAATAGGGCTATCTGGTCTATAGTAGTGTACTATATAGGGAATAGGGCTCTGGTCTAAAGTAGTGCACTATATAGGGAATAGGGCTCTGGTCTAAAGTAGTGTACTATATAGGGAATAGGGCTCTCTGGTCTATAGTAGTGTACTATATAGGGAATAGGGCTCTCTGGTCTATAGTAGTGTACTATATAGGGAATAGGGCTCTGGTCTAAAGTAGTGCACTATATAGGGAATAGGGCTCTGGTCTATAGTAGTGTACTATATAGTGAATAGGGCTCTGGTCTATAGTAGTGCACTATATAGGGAATAGGGCTCTGGTCTAAAGTAGTGCACTATATAGGGAATAGGGCTCTGGTCTATAGTAGTGTACTATATAGAGAATAGGGTGGCATTTAGGATGCAGGGCTGGCTTTGAGGGACCCGTGAACCTTCCTTCTTGGAAGGAAAATACCACATTGACCTAGCAGCTGAATTTAAATGATCAGCTATCAATTAAGGGCCAACCATGCTGAAGCATCATTTACAAAGAAGGCAACAGTTAGCTAATGAACACAAACAACTCCAAGGGAGTAAGAAACAGAAAGATTCCTTCCTGCTTGCTATTGTATAAAGGTTTCTTATGTCATCCAGCATGAGATGTTTATTTCCCAGGAAGGACAACAACAACAACAACAACAACGCTTGTAAATAATGTATTGTAATAATTTTAAGCACAAATGTAATACAGTTTTATTGTGTTAACAATGTGTGCATTCAGTGTCTTCCTTTTCTCTGCAAACTGTCATATAGTGCTCTGGAAAGAAATGTCCCTTGGTTACTATGATTCTATGATTCTATGATTCTATGATCAGCTTCCCCTCCCCCAATCCTAACCTTTACCATCAGTGGCACTCCATCATATTGCCACATTTGGCGTAGTCGGCAGGAATCGGGGACCGGATGATGGAAATAAATAATTTTATAGAAGTATATTGGTAAACAATACACACTATTGAGACAGTACTGGAATCAGAGGGAAGATGGATAAGTGGGAGAAATGGAGAGGAGTGGTGGAGACAGGGATTGATGTGGAGATGGGGGATGAGTCTTTGCATGGGATTGACGTGGAGATGGGGGAAGAGTCTTACATGGGATTGATGTGGAGATGGGGGATGAGTCTTTACATGGGATTGATGTGGAAATGGGAGTCTTTACATCGCCTTTTATAAGTGTCATACCCTGATCTGTTTCACCTGTCTTTGTGCTTGTCTCCACCCCCCTCCAAGTGTCACCCATCTTCCCCATTATCCCCTGTGTATTTATACCTGTTTTCTCCGTTTGTCTGTTGCCAGTTTGTCTTGTCAGGTCTTACCAGCGTTCTCTCCCGCCTTCCTGTTTCTCTAGTTCTGTTTCCTAGTTTTTCCCAGTTCTGACCATTCTGCCTGCCCTGACCCCGAGCCTGCCTGCCGTCCTGTACCTGCCTGACTCTGACCTGATTACGATCCTCTGCCTGCCCTGACCCCGAGCCTGCCTGACTCTGACCTCATCACAAACCTCTGCCTGCCCTGAACCCGAGCCTGCCTGACTCTGACCTTATCACAAACCTCTGCCTGCCGTCGACCTGCCTTTAACTGCCCCTTGTTTCTAAAAAATAATCTGAGAACTGTACTTTCTGCCTCCTGTGTCTCCACCTGGGTCACATCCTCGTGATAATAAGGCTATTTTATACTTTACAGAACCATTTAGAAGGATATTTTATACTTTACAGAACCATTTAGAAGGATATTATATACTTTATAGAACCATTTAGAAGGATATTATATACTTTATAGAACCATTTAGAAGGATATTATATACTTTACAGAACCATTTAGAAGGATATTATATACTTTACAGAACCATTTAGAAGGATATTATATACTTTATAGAACCATTTAGAAGGATATTATATACTTTACAGAATCATTTAGAAGGATACTTTATACTTTACAGAACCATTTAGTTGGATAGTTTATACTTTACAGAACCATTTAGAAGGATATTATATACTTTACAGAACCATTTAGAAGGATATTATATACTTTACAGAACCATTTAGAAGGATATTATATACTTTACAGAACCATTTAGAAGGATACTTTATACTTTACAGAACCATTTAGTTGGATAGTTTATACTTTATAGAACCATTTAGAAGGATATTATATACTTTACAGAACCATTTAGAATGATATTATATACTTTACAGAACCATTTAGAAGGATATTATAGACTTTATAGAACCATTTAGAAGGATATTATATACTTTACAGAACCACTTAGAAGGATATTATATACTTTACAGAACCATTTAGAATGATATTATATACTTTACAGAACCATTTAGAAGGATATTATATACTTTATAGAACCATTTAGAAGGATATTATATACTTTACAGAACCATTTAGAAGGATATTATATACTTTACAGAACCATTTAGAAGGATACTTTATACGTTACAGAACCATTTAGTTGGATAGTTTATACTTTATAGAACCATTTAGAAGGATATTATATACTTTACAGAACCATTTAGAAGGATATTATATACTTTACAGAACCATTTAGAAGGATATTATATACTTTACAGAACCATTTAGAAGGATAGTTATATACTTTACAGAACCATTTAGTTGGATAGTTTATACTTTACAGAACCATTTAGAAGGATATTATAGACTTTATAGAACCATTTAGAAGGATATTTTATACTTTACAGAACCATTTAGAAGGATATTATATACTTTATAGAACCATTTAGAAGGATATTATTTACTTTACAGATATTATATACTTTACAGAACCATTTAGAAGGATATTATATACCTTACAGAACCATTTAGAAGGATATTATATACTTTATAGAACCATTTAGAAGGATATTATATACTTTATAGAACCATTTAGAAGGATATTATATACTTTACAGAACCATTTAGAAGGATATTATATACTTTACAGAACCATTTAGAAGGATATTATATACTTTACAGAACCATTTAGAAGGATATTATATACTTTACAGAACCATTTAGAAGGATATTATATACTTTATAGAACCATTTAGAAGGATATTATATACTTTACAGAACCATTTAGAAGGATATTATATACTTTATAGAACCATTTAGAAGGATATTATATACTTTACAGAACCATTTAGAAGGATATTATATACTTTACAGAACCATTTAGAAGGATATTATATACTTTATAGAACCATTTAGAAGGATATTATATACTTTACAGAACCATTTAGAAGGATATTATATACTTTACAGAACCATTTAGAAGGATATTATATACTTTACAGAACCATTTAGAAGGATATTATATACTTTACAGAACCATTTAGAAGGATATTATATACTTTACAGAACCATTTAGAAGGATATTATATACTTTACAGAACCATTTAGAATGATATTATATACTTTACAGAACCATTTAGAAGGATATTATATACTTTACAGAACCATTTAGAAGGATATTATATACTTTACAGAACCATTTAGAAGGATATTATATACTTTACAGAACCATTTAGAAGGATATTATATACTTTACAGAACCATTTAGAAGGATATTATATACTTTACAGAACCATTTAGAAGGATATTATATACTTTACAGAACCATTTAGAAGGATATTATATACTTTACAGAACCATTTAGAAGGATATTATATACTTTACAGAACCATTTAGAAGGATATTATATACTTTATAGAACCATTTAGAAGGATATTATATACTTTACAGAACCATTTAGAAGGATATTTTATACTTTATAGAACCATTTAGAAGGATATTATATACTTTACAGAACCATTTAGAAGGATATTATATACTTTACAGAACCATTTAGAAGGATATTATATACTTTACAGAACCATTTAGAAGGATATTAGATACTTTACAGAACCATTTAGAAGGATATTATATACTTTACAGAACCATTTAGAAGGATATTATATACTTTACAGAACCATTTAGAAGGATATTATATACTTTATAGAACCATTTAGAAGGATATTATATACTTTATAGAACCATTTAGAATGACATTTTATACTTTATAAAGTGGAGGTCTGTTTTCTAGGAAACTTCATACTTTACATTCCATGTATAAGACCGTGGGGTTTACTGGGGCTGTTCAGGTCATGTGGCGCTAACTCAAGGGCACAGCATTAGATGCTCTGACACACACACACACACACATACACACAGACACGCACGCAGACACACACACATACACACAGACACACACACGCAGACACACAAACACACGCAGACACAAACACACACACGCAGACACACAAACACACGCAGACACAAACACACACACACACCCACCACACGCAGACACACACACGCAGACACACACACGCAGACACACAAACACACGCAGACACAAACACACACACACGCACACCACACGCACGCAGACACACACACACACACACACACACACGCAGACACACACACACACACCCACGCAGACACACACACACACACACACACACACACACACACACCCCACCCCACACACACACACACACGCAGACACACCCACACGTAGACACACACACACACGCAGACACACACACACGCAGACACACACACACAGACACACACACACAAACTTTAGATGCAGATCAGCCTGGCAGCCCCCATAACAGAACATTTCCCTCTCTGTCCATTACCCAAACCAACAGACCATGTTGTTGCTAGCTCTATGATATATGATTTATCTGAGGCTAGCTCTATGATATATGATTGATCTGAGGCTAGCTCTATGATATATGATTGATCTGAGGCTAGCTCTATGATATGTGATTGATCTGTAGCTCGCTCTATGATATATGATTGATCTGCAAATAGCTGATATAATGATATATTGGGTTCCCAAGTGGCGCAGCGGTCTAAGGCACTGCATATCAGTGCTAGAGGCGTCACTACAGACCCTGGTTCAATTCCAGGCTGTATAACAACCGGCCGTGATTGGGAGTCCAATAGGGAGGCGCACAATTGGCCCAGCGTCACCCGGGTTTGGCCCGGGGTATGCCGTCATTGTAAATAATAATTTGTTCTTAGCAGACTTGCCTGGTTAAATAAAATAACACATATCATTGATCTGCAACACAGTCTTTCTTTGTTGTCTTTCTCCTCTCCTTGTAAAAATGAATGTTTGGGAGTTCGTCATGCCAGGGTAGATATATGTCATATCGTAATCTTCTTTTAAATAACAATCGCATAATTGTTTTACTTTTTTATATTTCAATGTGCTGTTTCTACTAATTATCTATAATTCCTCTGTGTTGTTTCTAGCTTCTATAATTCCTCTGTGTTGTTCTACTAATTACTATAATGATCTTCTATAATTCCTCTGAGTTGTCTCTACTAATTAGCTTCTATAATTCCTCTGTGTTGTTTCTACTAATTATCTTCTATAATTCCTCTGTGTTGTTTCTACTAATTATCTATAATTCCTCTGTGTTGTTTCTACTAATTATCTATAATTCCTCTGTGTTGTTTCTACTAATTATCTATAATTCCTCTGAGTTGTCTCTACTAATTAGTTTCTATAATTCCTCTGTGTTGTTTCTACTAATTATCTTCTATAATTCCTCTGTGTTGTTTCTACTAATTATCTATAATTCCTCTGAGTTGTTTCTACTAATTAGCTTCTATAATTCCTCTGTGTTGTTTCTACTAATTATCTTCTATAATTCCTCTGTGTTGTTTCTACTAATTATCTATAATTCCTCTGAGTTGTTTCTACTAATTAGCTTCTTTAATTCCTCTGTGTTGTTTCTACTAATTCCTCTGTGTTGTTTCTACTAATAATCTTCTATCATTCCTCTGTGTTGTTTCTACTAATTATCTTCTATAATTCCTCTGTGTTGTTTCTACTAATTTTCTATAATTCCTCTGTGTTGTTTCTACTAATTATCTTCTATAATTCCTCTGTGTTGTTGCTACTAATTCCTCTGTGTTGTTTCTACTAATAATCTTCTATCATTCCTCTGAGTTGTTTCTACTAATTACCCCCTATCATCCCTCTGTGTTGTTTCTACTAATTATCTTCTATCATTCCTCTGTGTTGTTTCTACTAATTATCTTCTATAATTCCTCTGTGTTGTTTCTACTAATTATCTATAATTCCTCTGTGTTGTTTCTACTAATTATCTTCTATAATTCCTCTGTGTTGTTTCTACTAATTCCTCTGTGTTGTTTCTACTAATGATCTTCTATAATTCCTCTGTGTTGTTTCTACTAATTATCTTCTATAATTCCTCTGTGTTGTTTCTACTAATCATCTTCTATAATTCCTCTGTGTTGTTTCTACTAATTATCTTCTATCATTCCTCTGTGTTATTTCTACTAATTACCCCCTATCATTCCTCTGTGTTGTTTCTACTAATTATCTTCTACAATTTCTCTGTGTTGTTTCTACTAATTCCTCTGTGTTGTTTCTACTAATGATCTTCTATCATTCCTCTGTGTTGTTTCTACTAATTATTACCCCCTATCATTCCTCTGTGTTGTTTCTACTAATTATCTTCTATCATTCCTCTGTGTTGTTTCTACTAATTAGCGGTGTTCGATGGAGAGCCATCCTGTATGTTGGAGGTAAAACATTTGGATTAAAGTTCTAGCTTGTAATGAGCTTCAAGGGTTTCAATTGGTATGTAATTAGCTAGGTGGGTTTAATAGGGGATGTGATTGGCTAGGTGGGTTTAATAGGGGGCTGTGATTGGCTAGGTGGGTTTAATAGGGGATGTGATTGGCTAGGTGGGTTTAATAGGGGATGTGATTAGCTAGGTGGGTTTAATAGGGGATGTGATTGGCTAGGTGGGTTTAATAGGGGATGTGATTGGCTAGGTGGGTTTAATAGGGGATGTGATTGGCTAGGTGGGTTTAATAGGGGATGTGATTGTCTAGGTGGGTTTAATAGGGGATGTGATTGGCTAGGTGGGTTTAATAGGGGATGTGATTGGCTAGATGGGTTTAATAGGGGATGTGATTGGCTAGGTGGGTTTAAAGGGGCTGTGATTGGCTAGGTGGGTTTAATAGGGGATGTGATTGTCTAGGTGGGTTTAATAGGGTATGTGATTGGCTAGGTGGGTTAAAGGGGGCTGTGATTGGCTAGGTGGGTTTAATAGGTAATGTGATTAGCTAGGTGGGTTTAATAGGGGATGTGATTGGCTAGGTGGGTTTAATAGGGGATATGATTGGCTAGGGGGGTTGAAAGGGTCTGTGATTGTCTAGGTGGGTTTAATAGGGGATGTGATTGGCTAGGTGGGTTTAAGGGACTGTGATTATCTAGGTGGGTTTAAAGGGGGCTGTGATTAGCTAGGTGGGTTTAAAGGGGGCTGTGATTGGCTAGGTGGGTTTAAAGGGGGCTGTGATTAGCTAGGTGGGTTTAAAGGGGGCTGTGATTGGCTAGGTGGGTTTAAAGGGGGATGTGATTGGCTAGGTGGGTTTAAAGGGGGATGTGATTAGCTAGGTGGGTTTAAAGGGGGATGTAATTAGTGGTGATTAGTAATTAGTTTCTATATCATTACAGAGAGCTGTAGTATGTCTCTCTACATCATTACAGAGAGCTCTAGTATGTTTATCTACTATAGACCAGAGCCCAGTGCACTATATAGGGAATAGAGTTGTGTTCTAAAGTAGTGTACTATATAGGGAATAGGGCTCTGGTCTAAAGTAGTATACTATATAAGGAGTAGGGCTCTGGTCTAAAGTAGTGCACTATATAAGAAATAGGATTCTGGTCTAAAGTAGTGCACTATATAAGGAATAGGATTCTGGTCTAAAGTAGTGTACTATATGGGGAATAGTGG
>NW_027259916.1:0-20654 GCF_045791955.1 Oncorhynchus clarkii lewisi
CCTGCCCCTGGACCCAGATACCTGCCGCCTCCTGTGTATGACCTTCTGCCTGCCCCTGGACCGAGCTACCTGCCTCCTCCTGTATATGACCTTCTGCCTGCCCCTGGACCCAGCTACCTGCCTCCTCCTGTGTATGACCTTCTGCCTGCCCCTGGACCCAGCTACCTGCCTCCTCCTGTGTATGATCTTCTGCCTGCCCCTGGACCCAGATACCTGCCTCCTCCTGTGTATGACCTTCTGCCTCCTCCTGGACCCAGCTACCTGCCTCCTCCTGTGTATGATCTTCTGCCTCCTCCTGGACCCAGATACCTGCCTCCTCCTGTGCATGACCTTCTGCCTGCCCCTGGACCCAGATACCTGCCTCCTCCTGTGTATGACCTTCTGCCTCCTCCTGGACCCAGCTACCTGCCTCCTCCTGGACCCAGCTACCTACCTCCTCCCGTGTATGACCTTCTGCCTCCTCCTGGACCCAGCTACCTACCTCCTCCTGTGGTCTCTTACCAATAAACACCTGCTGCGCCCTGCACTTGAAACCAGCTCTGTTATCGTGTTCGTTACAACAGAATGAGTCCATGCAACGTATTATGTGACTTTCTAAGCAAATTTCTATTCCTGAATTTATTTAGGTTTGTCATAACATAGGGGTGGAATAACTGACTCAAGACATTTCAGCTTTTAATTAAAAAAAACACGTGTTGGCCAGTAACACAATCTCAATTTGATCCATTTTAATTTAGGCTGTAACACAACACAAAATCCATAGCTTTACGTGGCTCAGTGCAACTTCTGCTACAGTGGTGGGCAGTAACATGTATCAAACCCTGGAATGAGTAGGTTGTTTAAAATATAAATCCTAAAGAACCCGACTGAATAAACAAACACTAGGCCAATAGGCTATGCTGTACTCCTGGAGTAAATCTGAGCTGAAAATAACTTGTTAAAGTTGTAATTCAAATCTTAACTGTCGCATTTCAAATTATCTTTTTGTGAGGAGCAGCCTGGAACTAGTTATGTGCGATTGAGAGTGGTGGGGTGGATAAACTAGAATTGGAGGATCCTTCATCGGTTAAATCTCCAGTTTAAAAACATTTTGGCTTCCTGGTAGGATCAAAAATGGAGAAATGGAGAAAAACTCATTCTGATTGGCTGAGCCAAGCTCCCCATTGAGTGGGATGCGCCCCTGCCCGGTCATATGAAGTCCATAGATTAGGGCCTAATGAATTTATTTCAATTGACTGATTTCCTTATGAACTGTAGCTCAGTCAAGTCGTTGAAATTGATGCGTTTATATTTTTGATCATTATATAAAGTAGCCTGGCAGAATCATGATTATTTGCATCAATCCAGTGGCCATTTTGTTTTGAAAACTCAATCACAAATGTGCTACAGACGTAGGTGGCGTGTCCATAAGCTAAGCTTCCCCTAAAAGAAATTGAATTCAATTGTCAAAATTATAGTCTAATAAGCCTACTCCTGTCTATACACAAATTAATAAAATCATTCAAAATAGTCTAGTACACCAGAAAGCATGATTTGGCCAAAGATAATTTTTAAATAAGCTGTGGATTGCCTACAGTCGGAAGGACCCACAATTTGGGCAGCTCGCGCTGCAAATACCATATAGATTGCTGCGTTGCGACTCAATGAAAAGTAGAGGCCCATATCACAATATTTCATAATAGTTTGGAAAGCAAATGGTTATCGCTGTAAAGAGAAGACATTGAAAACACTAATGTGTATATATATTTATTTTGTTTGCCACCACAAGTAGTCGCTAGAGCACAATCGGACAAGGACAGCCGAGCCAACCAAACCCTCTCCTAGCCCAGACGACGCTGGGACAATTGTGCGCCGCCTCATGGGTCTCCCGGTCGCAACGCAGCCCGGGATCGAGACCGTATCTGCAGTGATGCCTCTAGCACTTAGACCGCTGCGAAGCGGTGCCTTAGACCGCGGCGATGCGGTGCCTTAGACCGCGGCGATGCGGTGCCTTAGACCGCGGCGATGCGGTGGTATTGATCTGGCTAGGTCAATTATTAGAGAGTGGTATTGATACAGCTGGCTAGGTCAATTATTAGAGAGTGGTATTGAAACAGCTGGCTAGGTCAATTATTAGTGGTATTGATACAGTTGGCTAGGTCATTTATTAGAGAGTGGTATTGATACAGTTGGCTAGGTCAATTATTAGAGAGTGGTATTGATACAGTTGGCTAGGTCAATTATTAGTGGTATTGATACAGTTGGCTAGGTCAATTATTAGAGAGTGGTATTGATACAGCTGGCTAGGTCAATTATTAGAGAGTGGTATTGATATAGTTGGCTAGGTCAATTATTAGTGGTATTGATACAGTTGGCTAGGTCAATTATTAGAGAGTGGTATTGATACAGCTGGCTAGGTCAATTATTAGAGAGTGGTATTGATACAGCTGGTTAGGTCAATTATTAGAGAGTGGTATTGATACAGCTGGCTAGGTCAGTTATTAGAGAATGGTATTGATACAGTTGGCTAGGTCAATTATTAGAGAGTGGTTTTGATACAGCTGTCTAGGTCAGTTATTAGAGTGGTATTGATACAGTTGGCTAGGTCAATTATTAGTGGTATTAATACAGTTGGCTAGGTCAGTTATTAGTGGTATTGATACAGTTGGCTAGGTCAATTATTAGAGAGTGGTATTGATACAGCTGGCTAGGTCATTTATTAGAGAGTGGTATTGATACAGTTGGCTAGGTCAATTATTAGAGAGTGGTATTGATACAGCTGGCTAGGTCAATTATTAGAGAATGGTATTGATACAGTTGGCTAGGTGAGTTATTAGAGAGTGGTATTGATACAGCTGGCTAGGTCAATTATTAGAGTGGTATTGATACAGCTGGTTAGGTCAATTATTAGTGGTATTGATACAGCTGGCTAGGTCAATTATTAGAGAGTGGTATTGATACAGCTGGCTAGGTCAATTATGTAATGATATAAACTAAACAGATGAGTTTGCTGCAGATAAAAGCCATGTGAACTTTGTCCCCTTCTCTTGAATAAGCATTTTAGACCAGATAAAAGATACAGGGGTTATCTGGTTCCAATATTAACAAACAACTCCATTGAACCTGTATTCATTCTGTTGTGATAATGGTGGGTTTATTTGTGTGTGTGTGTGTGTGTGTGTGTGTGTGTGTGTGTGTGTATAAAGTATGGACAGTTTGTGTATACAGTATTATGTGTATACAGTTCTAGAAAGTATGTTTGCACGGCCTTGTGAATTTGTTTGCACTTTGCATGGAGTCAAGACCAGGTTGGAGTAAAAGCACTTTGTGACAACTGCAAATATAAAAAGGGCCTTTGATTGATTGGTTCATTAATTGATGATTGAGTCAATGACCTGGGTTAGGGTTAGGTCGACTGTATAGCCATTTACATTTTATAGGTCAGAGAACAATAACAGATTTGTAATAAAGCAGTTACAATAATGTGTTTGCACTGTGATCCACCTAGCTAGCTTAATGGACTTTCTTTGTGATCCACAAAGTAAACAACATCTATTTTTCTGGCCTAGTTCATATATGAGGATAACTATGTAAAATAATACAATAGATTTATAAATAGGCTATGTCACTGACCATTTGTGTACCTTTAAAAAATATATATCTATTAGCTTTGTTTTAATTTGTTCAGTCAGCAATTTAGTTCTTACCCTACGTAATCCGTATAAAACAATAATCATTAAATCAAGATAGGAACTAGCAGGTGCTTGTTGGTGCTATAGGCTGTAGTACTAGGCGTAAATAGGGACGAATGGGGATCACGTCACCCATTTCCATAGAAAATGACCCATGAGCACCAAAAAAAAAATGACCCATTTCCATAGAAAATGACCCATGAGCACCAACATGTAAAATGACCCATGAGCACCAACATGTAAAATGACCCATGAGCACCAACATGTAAAATGACCCATGAGCACCAACATGTAAAATGACCCATGAGCACCAACATGTAAAATGACCCATGAGCACCAACATGTGAAGTGCATAGGAGCATATCAAATTCAGTTTCAAATGAAAGAGAAGAGTCTATTTTGGGGGAATGAAAGCAAAGCTACATTTTTCAACCGTGTCCATCAAAAACATTTGGTAAAGGCTTTGATTTCTGGATAAACAGATGGAAAAGGGTGTCTTAGAAAACATCTAATAGAAAAAGTCTTAAATGTATCAGAAACACTCCCCCCTACCTGAGATATCTACTGCAGCCCTCATAGGCCTCACTCCCCCCTACCTGAGATATCTACAGCAGCCCTCATAGGCCTCACTCCCCCCTACCTGAGATATCTACTGCAGCCCTCATAGGCCTCACTCCCCCCTACCTGAGATATCTACTGCAGCCCTCATAGGCCTCACTCCCCTCTACCTGAGATATCTACTGCAGCCCTCATAGGCCTCACTCTCTCCTACCTGAGATATCTACTGCAGCCCTCATAGGCCTCACTCCCACCTACCTGAGATATCTACTGCAGCCCTCATAGGCCTCACTCCCCCCTACCTGAGATATCTACTGCAGCCCTCATAGGCCTCACTCCCCCCTATCTGAGATATCTACTGCAGCACTCATAGGCCTCACTCCCCTCTACCTGAGATATCTACTGCAGCCCTCATAGGCCTCACTCCCCCCTACCTGAGATATCTACTGCAGCCCTCATAGGCCTCACTCCCCTCTACCTGAGATATCTACTGCAGCCCTCATAACCCTCACTCCCCTCTACCTGAGATATCTACTGCAGCCCTCATAGGCCTCACTCCCCCCTATCTGAGATATCTACTGCAGCCCTCATAGGCCTCACTCCCCCCTATCTGAGATATCTACTGCAGCCCTCATAGGCCTCACTCCCCCCTATCTGAGATATCTACTGCAGCCCTCATCCTCCACATACAACACCCGTTCTGCCAGTCACATTCTGTTAAAGGTCCCCAAAGCACACACATCCCTGGGTCGCTCCTCTTTTCAGTTCGCTGCAGCTAACGACTGGAACGAGCTGCAACAAACACTCAAACGGGACAGTTTTATCTCAATCTCTTCATTCAAAGACTCAATCATGGACACTCTTGCTGACAGTTGTGGCTGCTTTGTGTGATGTATTGTTGTCTCTACCTTCTTGCCCTTTGTGCTGTTGTCTGTGCCCAATAATGTTTGTACCATGTGTTGTGCTGCTGCCATGTTGTTTTGCTACCATGTTGTTATGTTGTGTTGCTACCATGCTGTGTTGTCATGTTGCATGCTGCCTTGCTATTATTAATGAATGCCTTGCCGTCATTGTAAATGAGAATTTGTTCTTAACTGACTTGCCTAGTTAAATAAATACATCAAAACCTAATAAAGTTGAGGTGAAGACCCCTGCCAACTAATATCAACTTGTATTTAGTTGGATAAATTGTTTAACTTCTGTACATTTAAGAAATATTGCCTTGTGCTTTGTAATTCGGAAAACTAACTTATCTTTAAGATAATTTCTCATTTCTCTCCCTCCTGAGGGAGAATGAGAGTTCACAGAAGTAACAAGCAATAGACCTACCAATTAGTTTTTTGATTTTATTCATTTAAATTTTGTTTAAGAATGATTATTAAGTGATTAAAACTCAGAATTACTAACAACAACACACAAAATCAGTAAAGGAATTACTGCTACAGTGCTACAATGGGAAATCTTTATAGTCACAAACCTGTCCTCCCTTCCACTGGCATACTGTTGACAGAGTGACCATGCAGAGACTTTATCTACTGTTAAAGGCTCTGCGTGGTCAATCCGTCATCTGAAGAGGCCGTACAGCATTTACTGCAATGCAGCTTCCGCAGACGTCAGGGTTTTCATACTTCTTGCGCTTGAAGGAAGTTGTCAGGTAAGTGAGTTTGTGTTTATACAGGACGTACCACCCCCCCCCCCCCCCCCCTCCTACCGTCAATCAATCATGTCAGTGTGAAGCTGTATGTAGCCCTACGCATTGTCACAACATTTTATAGGCACACGGTGATGCTGTACGGAGCTTGATTTGGCCTCTGCATGCCTCCGGAGGCTCTGCAATTGCGTCACAGCCTCCATACGAAGCCTCCAACCACATTAGCGGATTAAGCATAAATTGGCTTTGATATTCAGCTCGTAGCTGTGTTCTTTATCTTTCTGTTGTCTTGTGGTCAAACCAAGAGTGTTAGAACAGTCACCAGCCGCTTTTAGTCTGCTTTTTCTCCACTACAGGATTCCTGCCGTAAGCCCTTGAACCGTTACTCCTGTTCATCACAGCTAGCTAACTGCTACCGAGTGGCCCAGCCCGACGCTATCTTTGAGCCAGGCCCATCTCCCAGCCTGATCAGTGGACCCTATGATCACTCGGCTACACAGCTGATGCCTCCTGGACTCTTCACTAACACGACTAGAATCCACTACCACTGGATTCTTGCCGTAAGCTCTGGACTTCTGCATTGGATCATCGCTGCTAGCTTGCTGCTACCGAGTGGCTATAGTGGCTAATGCCCTTGTCCTGAAGCGAGCAACAGTTAGCCTCGAGCCAGGCGCATCTCCCGGCTAGCAAACAAAATTACTACAGCTACAACACGTCTTTTGTCAACTGGCCTGGACCCTTTGTGGACACGGAGCCACGCCAATCCATCACGACTGGTCTGTCGACGTAATTCCATCCGTTGTGCCCTCAACTGGCCTTTGCCGGACATCGGTGAAGACGCTTCTACTAGCCCCGGCCTGCTAACTTTATTTTTTTTAAATGTTATGCTGTGTCTCTGCTAGCGTAGTGACGACTGCCCAGCAGCTTCCCTGTTTCATCTATTGCTGTTCACTGGACCCTATGATCACTTGTGTGTGACCTCACCCAGCATAACTACTGCGTCCAGAGATGCAACCTCTCTTATCGTCATTCAATGCCTAGATTTACTTCCACTGTACCCACACCCTACCATACCAGTCTGTTTATTATGCCCTGAATCTATCCTACCATGCCCAGAAATCTGCTCCTTTTATTCTCTGTCCCCAACGCACTAGACAACCAGTAGCCTTTAGCCATACCCTCATCCTACTCCTCCTCGGGTGATGTAGAGGTTAAACCAGGCCCTGCCGTGCCTAGCTCCACTCCTATTCCCCAGTCAACATCAGAAGCCTCCTCCCTAAATTTGTTTTACTCACTGCCTTAGCACACTCCGCCAACCCTGATGTCCATTTCATGTCTGAATCCTGATTTAAAGGACACCAAAAATGTGGAGATTTCCACCCCTGACTACAACATTTTCCGTCAAGATAAAACTGCCAAAGGGGGAGGAGTTAGCCTGCAAAGTTCTGTCACACTTTCCAGGTCTATACCCAAACAGTTTGAGCTTCTAATTTTAAAAATGAATCTCTACAGAAATAAGTCTCTCACTGTCACCGCCTGTTTAAGACCCCCCTCAGCTCCCAGCTGTGCCCTGGACACCATACGTAAATTGATCGCCCCCCATCTATCTTCAGAGGTTGTTCTGTTAGGTGACCTAAACTAGGATATGCTTAACACCCTGGCAGTCCTACAATCTAAGCTAGATGCCCTCAATCTCACACAAATTATCAATGAACCCACCAGGTACAACCCTAAATCCATAAACTGATGTTTTTGTGCTGGTTGAGGGCAGTCAGGTCTGGAGTGAAACAAGGGCTATATCGATATAGCTCTTGTTTCACTCCAGACCTGACTGCCCTCAACCAGCACAAAAACATCATGTGGCGGACTGCACTAGCATCGTCCCCGCGATATTTAACTTTTCAGGGAAGTCAGGAACCAGTACACACAGTCAGTTAGGAAAGCAAAGACTAGTTTTTTCAAACAGAAATTTGCATCCTGTAGCTCCAACTCCAAAAAGTTTTGGGACATGTTGGGGATTAATCAGAATAGTTGGGTAACATAGATAAGATGTTTTATTTTCATTATATGCTTGTGAGTTATTTCTCATATAGAATGATTCTTGTTGTACTATAGTGGTGGCCATTTGTATATATCCTTTCTCTGTCCTGGGTTCAGTTACTTGGGCCGCAGAGAGGGGAGAGGTCAAGCTTGTCTTCATATGTAAACATATCTTTTAAACCATGTGAATGGATGATTGAGGGGGAACCAATTATCTCTTGGCTCCACAATGTCTGTGTGCCAGTCACTGTGTCTCCGTGAGCTTGTCCAGAATGGGAGTGTCTAAAATGACAATTGATATATAACTTAATGTCTTAGTACTATGTTGTACCAAGAACGAGAAGTAGAACCTCGTTTTAGGAGAGCAAACTGAACGATAATTTATAGCCAATGCTGTCTGGCTATGGGATACTCCTCTCTCAAGTAAAGTCTCTCTTTGTAATGATCCTAAGATCTGTTATTCGTCATGTGAGTTGAGATGGGCGTGTCTTGGATATAAATGATACTAAGAACTGTTTTGTAAGCACTCTCAGAGAATTCATTTATAGACACTGAATTGATCTGAGAGTCACAGGGTTGTGATGGAGCTCATATAATTAAAGATGGACTTTATGATAACTCTGACTTGTGTGTGGTTTGCTCTCATGATTTGGTAAATACAGGAAATTTCCACTACAGACACTGTAAAGTCAATAGAGAATAAGAACACCTCCTCCCAGCTGCCCACTGCACTGAGGCTAGGAAACACTGTAACCACCGATAAATGCACAATAATCGAGAATTTCAATAAGCATTTCTCTACGGCTGGCCATGCTTTCCTCCTGGCTACCCCTACCCTGGTCAACAGCCCTGCACTCCCCTGCAGCTACCTGCCCAGCCTCCCATGCTTCTCCTTCACCCAAATCCAGATATCAGATGTTCTGAAAGAGCTGCAAAATCTGGACCCATACAAATCAGCTGGGCTAGACAATCTGGACCCTCTCTTAATAAAAATATCCGCCGACATTGTTGCAACCCCTATTAACAGTCTGTTCAACCTCTCTTTCGTATCGTCCGAGATCCCTAAAGATTGAAAAGCTGCCGTGGACATCCCCCTCTTCAAAGTGGGAGACACTCTAGACCCAAACTGTTACAGACCTATATCCATTCTGCCCTGCCTTTCTAATGTCCTCGAATGCCAAGTTAACAAACAGATCACTGACCATTTTGAATTGCACCATACCTTCTCCGCTGTGCAATCCGGTTTCCGAGCTGGTGACGGGTGCACCTCAGCCACGTTCAAGGTCCTAAACAATATCATAACCGCCATAGATAAGAGACAGTACTGTGCAGCCGTCTTCATCGACCTGGCTAAGGCTTTCGACTGTCAATCACCGTATTCTTATCAGTAGACTCAACAGCCTTGGTTTCTCAAATGACTGCCTCGACTGGTTCACCAACTACTTCTCAGACAGAGTTCAGTGTGTCAAATCAGAGGGCCTGTTGTCCGGACCTCTGGCAGTCTATGGGGGCACCACAGCGTTCAATTCTCGGGCCGACTCTTTTTCTCTGTATATATCAACGATGTCGCTCTTGCTGCGGGTGATTCCTTGGTCCACCTCTATGCAGACGACACCATTCTGTATACATCTGGCCCTTCTTTGGACACTGTGTTAACAAACCTCCAGACGAGCTTCAATGCCATACAACACTCCTTCCGTGGCCTCCAATTGCTCTTAAATACGAGTAAAACTAAATGCATGCTCTTCAATCAATCGCTGCCCGCCCAACTAGCATCACTACTCTGGACAGTTCTGACTTAGAATATGTGGACAACTACAAATACCTAGGTGTCTGGCTTGACTGTAAACTCTTCTTCCAGACTCATATTAAACATCTCCAATCCAAAATTAAATCTAGAATCGGCTTCCTATTTCGCAACAAAGCCTCCTTCACTCACGCTGCCAAACATACCCTCGTAAAACTGACTATCCTACCGATCCTAGTCTTCGACGATGTCATTTACAAAATAGCCTCCAACACTCTACTCAGCCAATTGGATGTAGTCTATCACAGTGCCATCAGTTGTCACCAAAGCCCCATATACGACCACCACTGCAACCTGTATGCTCTCGTCGGCTGGCCCTCGTTACATATTCGTTGCCTAACCCACTGGCTCCGGGTCATCTATAAGTCTTTGCTAGGTAAAGCCCCACCTTATCTCAGCTCACTGGTCACCACAACACCCATTCATAGCACACGCTCCAGCAGGTATATTTCACTGGTCATTCACAAAGCCAACACCTCCTTTGGCCACGTTTCATTCCAGTTCTCTGCTGCCAATGACTGGAACGAATTGCACAAATCACTGAAGTTGGAGACTTATATCTCCCTCACTAACTTTAAGCATCAGCTATCTGAGCAGATTACCGATCGCTGCAACTGTACACAGCCCATCTGTAAATAGCCCATCTGTAAATAGCCCATCCAACTACCTACCTCATCCCCATATTGTTTTATTTACTTTTCTGCTCTTTTGCACACCAGTATTTCCAGTATTTCTACTTCCACATCATTATCTGCACATTTATCACTCCAGTGTTAATTGGCTAAATTGCTTTGCTACTACGGCCTATTTATTGCCTTACCTCCTCACGCCATTTGCACACACTGTATATAGACTTTTTCTATTGTGTTATTGACTGTATGTTTGTTTACTCCATGTGTAACTCTGTGTTGTTGTTTGTGTCACACTGCTTTGCTTTATCTTGGCCAGGTCACAGTTATAAATGAGAACTTGTTCTAAACTGGACTACCTGGTTAAATAAAGGTGAAATTAAAATTTTGAAATTCCAAGTAACTATGAGTGAGGACAAACATGATAAACTTGCAAGCTGAGTTAGAATGAAACATCTGAAAAAAAAGTAATATTTTTAACAGTTGGTTTTACAATATCTAACAAATAACCAAATCAATATCTAACAAATAACCAAATCAATATCTAACACATAAACAAATCAATATCAAACACATAACCAAATCAATATCTAACAAATAACCAAATCAATATCTAACACATAAACAAATCAATATCTAACAAATAACCAAATCAATATCTAACAAAAAACCAAATCAATATCTAACACATAACCAAATCAATATCTAACACATAACCAAATCAATATCTAACACATAACCAAATCAATATCTAACACATAACCAAATCAATATCTAACACATAACCAAATCAATATCTAACACATAACCAAATCAATATCTAACACATAACCAAATCAATATCTAACACATAACCAAATCAATATCTAACACATAACCAAATCAATATCAAACACATAACCAAATCAATATCAAACACATAACCAAATCAATATCTAACAAATAACCAAATCAATATCTAACACATAACCAAATCAATATCTAACACATAACCAAATCAATATCTAACAAATAACCAAATCAATATCTAACAAATAACCAAATCAATGACGAATCAATAGATTATAGAAATACATGTCTGCCCCTGCAAGCCTGTTGGCATTCGCGTCATCGCACTCCCTCATCTGATTGGTTGAGTAGGCGGGCCTTCTGACTTTGTGGCTAGGGTAACTAGTGACAACCATGTCAGAGCTGACACCCCGTTCTTTCGGCAGACATCATTCAATCTTAATCCGGAGCAGATCTAAAAACCGAAGGGAGATTTTAACCTAATTCCATTGCCAAAAAATGTGCATCTGCACCAGTTCTTCCACTAAGTCAGTTTTCAGTGAACATTGTTAAAAAATAGTCCCTGTGCATAGAGTTGTATGGTTGTTAATCTTCAAAATCAATGATTTTTTTGTTTGTAAAAGCGTAATTCTGTTACCGTGTAACTACACACACACACACACACACACACACACACACACACACACACACACACACACACACACACACACACACACACACACACACACACACACACACACTAAAGAAGAGATAGCTGTCAAGACCAATGTCCTGGACATAATACTGTCATAAACATAAACCTTTGACGGTCATTGGGACTCACGTAATAAGGCGGTCACGGTCATTGGACTCACGTAATAATGCGGTCACGGTCATTGGACTCACGTAATAATGCGGTCACGGTCATTGGACTCACGTAATAATGCGGTCACGGTCATTGGACTCACGTAATAAGGCGGTCAGTGGAATAGATTTTGCGAAGAAAGATAATCAGAGGTTCCTTATATCAGATCGAGGATTGTCACCATGTAACCAATGTCCCATGTGTTTTATATATATCTCTGCCTATAGATATACAGAGAAGAATGTCACCAACGCTTTCTGTCTTAATATGACAACTAGTCAATCAATCATTAATTTCTATCAATCATTTCTAAATGACTTTTATCAAATCCAGAATAATTATTGGCCTGTGTTTGGAATTATACATTAACTACATAATTAGTCACAAAAGCTCCTACAGGAGTGTTCATTTTCAACAACTATACAATTATAATGCATTTTATTTTCAGGTTAAATCACTACTAGCCTAAAACTAGCTCAAAAACGAGGTTAATCTCAATGCACAGAGATACCATGACAAGATCCTGAGGCCCATTGTCGTGCCATTCTTCCGCTGCCATCACCTCATGTTTCAGCATGATAATGCATGGACCCATGTTACAAGGATCTGTACACAATTCCTGGAAGGTGAAAATGTCCCAGTTCTTCCATGACCTGCATAATCACCAGACATTTCACACCCATTGAGCACGTTTGGGATGCTCTGGATCGATGTGTACGACAGTGTGTTCCAGTTCCCGCCAATATCTAGCAACTTTGCACAGCCATTGAAGAGGAGTGGGACCACAATCAACAGCCTGATCAACTCTTTGCAAGGGACTGCATGAGGCAAATTGTCAAACCAAATACTGAACTGTAACTCAGTAAAGTCTTGGAAATCGTTATATGGTGCGTTTATATTTTTGTTCAGTGTAGAATTCAAAACATACCTATCATATGTTTTGCAAATTCGTAGCATATCATATGAAATGGGTGATGGACATCCACAAATGAATACGTACCATACAAAAGGTAACATATCATACTAAATGGAGTATTTCGTATTTATGTGTAGAATAATACGAAATGCTATGAGACCAGGTTGGTTGAACAGTGCAGAAGTGAACCTCCCCTGACAGTGTTTCTTCTTGTCAAGACCAGTATGCAGGGGATCTAGTTTCAGGCGTTTATTTTAAGCCTTATGTGTTAGCTTAGGAAGCATGAAGACCTTATCTTTCATGTCGCCGAGAAATAATTACATTAAATTGATTCACACCTTTGTATAGGGTTAGGGTTTCCCCCACGGTCATATCTCCATGTTACGGTGCTTGTTTACTGAAAACAGACACCAGACAGAGAGGACTGACTGACTTCATGCGCTAATGAGTTATCTGCTTCTCTCAACACCTGTGTGTAAACGGAAGACACCAAACCTGTTGTCACTGAAAAATACTGTTGGCTGCAACTGTGTTAAACCCGGTTAAAACAGTATACAGTAAGTGCGTATTTAGCATTCAGTGAAATGATTTGATGTGATATGTAAGTACAGGGATTTATGTTTCTAGAACCGTACCGCAGTTGAGAATCGATTCACGTTTAGATGGAGTATTATGGCTGTTTGGGCTTCCAATTCTCCTTTAAACAGAACATGTAGCGGTCTTTGGGCTATAACGAGTAGCGTTAAGGTCATTTAGTCCATTATTAGGGTAAACATTAACCCTACATAGCACGCCATAGGGTTTGGGTAAAATGCATGACGTTATCTATACCAGAAACATGCACCTGCAATTGACATACAACTCTGGACAGATAGATAAACACACCGGTCCAATATCACATGTAATAGTCAAATAGTCTTACCAAGTCAGCGCTGAATCTCCTCTCTCTCTCTCTCTCTCTCTCTTCTATTGATGGGACACTGGTGACGAACGTTGCCAGTGAGCGTTGCCTTTGTTTTCTCTCCAAAACACTGAATAGAATGGACGAGGTCAAGGTGCCATTATTTCACTGCAACAACCAATACGTATGTCTTCACCAATACGTCTGTATAAATGAGGTGGATAATGACGCTGATGGTCAAGCCGACTTGACTCTAACCTCCTAGGTTGATGCCAGAGCGATCGGAAGTTGCGGTATTAAAACAAAGTGGTATGTAAATGTATATAGTTGTTTTGTCCTCGCTGTTGTAGGGTAGCCCAGACGGACGACAATTCCGGAGGCAGGGAGATAAAGCTTTGGAGAGCAGCTCTGGAGAGTGACAGGTGTGAGTACAGGTAACGCAACCTGCGGGAGGGAAGGGGCGGAACCCAGAAGGTCGGGGGCGGGGTATAGCATATTCTAGTGAAGTACGTCCTGAATCTAACACCCAAACCAGGCTTTCATTATGTTGTGTTTGTTGTTTGAATTCAGTTTTATTTTGCAAATATGCTCTGTATATGGTCAAATTACAACACATTTTTTTAAACTAACATTCTTTGTGGGCAACATTTAAGAAATTAAGGGGGGGTATCAAAAAAGAGAGTTCAATCATCAAGTCTATGAGACAGTGGCAGAGGGACTTGCATGAAATGAGACACATTTGAAAAGACATTTAGAAAAAGAAAATACTCCAGTATCCATGCATTTATAGCTTTTTCTTCTTCAAAATTGTTATACCTTTTAACATTTACTGACTGCAATGTACAGTCGGTATTCTGTCTCCTGGTATGTAATTGTGTATGGTAAGAGAGAGGCAGCTTCAAGTTGCTGGCTGAAAGAGGAGCAACAGTGTGGAACATTGCCCTGGTTTCAATGACACAGACAGGTACGAATGACCGCTGGCTCTTTGTCCGGGTAGGCCCTATCTTTCTCTATCTCTATGTCCTGGTACAAATGACCGTGTAGAAGTCTTTGAGTTTCGCTCACAAACAGAGGTGAATTAGTAGCCTGAATCCAAACTCCGTTCCATTTCACTTCACGGTTTCAGTCTGGCTATCTCTACAGTAAAACCACTTGAGCCCACGTCTGTAATGAGGGGCCTTGTTTTCAAAACAGCAGGCAATATAAACATGTTTATGTGTGAAATAAAGATAAGTTACATACTAAGTAATATCAGATTTACAATCATGTAACAATTGAGAATTGTAACTGCACTAGCAGTCTGAAGTTGTTCTGAAGTTGTTCTAGCTGGACCAGTCTGAATTTGTTCTAGCTGGACCAGTCTAAAGTTATTCTAGCTGGACCAGTCTGAAGTTGTTCTAGATGGACCAGTCTGAAGTTGTTCTAGCTGGACCAGTCTGAAGTTGTTCTAGCTGGACCAGTCTGAAGTTGTTCTAGCTGGACCAGTCTGAAGTTGTTCTAGATGGACCAGTCTGAAGTTGTTCTAGATGGACCAGTCTGAAGTTGTTCTAGATGGACCAGTCTGAAGTTGTTCTGTGTGTTAAATGTCATGTCGTGGTAGTGGTATGCTGTGGTATGTT
Source organism: Oncorhynchus clarkii lewisi (assembly GCF_045791955.1). NCBI lineage: Eukaryota > Metazoa > Chordata > Actinopteri > Salmoniformes > Salmonidae > Oncorhynchus > Oncorhynchus clarkii. The sequence goes on from NW_027259916.1 coordinate 15,426, forward strand.
CTTGCGGTTGTCATTCTGTTATTTACTTGTCTCTTAGTATGCCCAGCAAAAATGACCCCTCTTAGATTACTAACGTTTATTGATTTGGATTTAATTAAATCTTTATAAATTAGAGAGATTGTTTGTTGTTGTTGTTTTATTAGGATCCCCATTAGCTTGTTGCTATAGCAGCAGCTACTCTTCCTGGGGTCCAAACGAAACATGAATGTTAAGGTGAGTGAATGAGGACCCAAAAGCGAACTAACTTAAACAGAGCTTCTTTAATAACCAAACATAGGTAGGCTCAGATAGACCGGCAGATTCCGACAGGACAGGACAAGGTTACAGCAAACATGACGATAGTCTGGCTCAGGCATGAAACACAACAAACAAGAATCCGACAAGGACAGGAACAGAAACAGAGAGAGATATAGGGACCTAATCAGAGGGAAAAAGGGAACAGGTGGGAAACGGGGTGAATGGGTAGTTAGAGGAGACAAGGAACAGCTGGGGGAGAAAAGGTAACCTAACAATGACCAGCAGAGGGAGACAGGGTGAAGGGAAAGGACAGAGACAAGACACAACATGACAGTACATGACAGTACCCCCCCACTCACCGAGCGCCTCCTGGCGCACTCGAGGAGGAAACCTGGCGGCAACGGAGGAAATCCTCGATCAGCGCACGGTCCAGCACGTCCCGAGAGGGAACCCAACTCCTCTCCTCAGGACCGTACCCCTCCCAATCTACGAGGTACTGGTGACCACGGCCCCGAGGACGCATGTCCAAAATTCTACGGACCCTGTAGATGGGTGCGCCCTCGACAAGGATGGGGGGGGGGGGGGGAAAGACGAGCGGGGGCGCGAAGGACGGGCTTGATGCAGGAGACATGGAAGACCGGGTGGACGCGACAAAGGTATCGCGGAAGAAGAAGTCGAACTGCGACAGGATTAATGACCCAAGAAATACGGAACGGACCAATGAACCGCGGGGTCAACTTGCGAGAAGCCGTCTTAAGGGGAAGGTTCTGAGTGGAGAGCCAAACTCTCTGACCGCGACAATATCTAGGACTCTTAGTTCTACGCTTATTAGCAGCCCTCACAGTCTGCGTCCTATAACGGCAAAGTGCAGACCTGACCCTCTTCCAGGTGCGCTCGCAACGTTGGACAAAAGCCTGAGCGGAGGGGACGCTGGACTCGGCGAACTGAGATGAGAACAGCGGAGGCTGGTACCCGAGGCTACTCTGAAAAGGAGATAGCCCGGTCGCAGACGAAGGAAGCGAGTTGTGGGCGTATTCTGCCCAGGGGAGCTGTTCTGACCAAGACGCAGGGTTACGAAAAGAAAGACTGCGTAAGATGCGACCAATAGTCTGATTGGCCCGTTCTGCTTGACCGTTAGACTGGGGGTGAAAGCCGGAAGAGAGACTGACGGAAGCCCCAATCAAACGGCAAAACTCCCTCCAAAATTGAGACGTGAATTGCGGACCTCTGTCCGAAACGACGTCTGACGGAAGGCCATGAATTCTGAAAACATTCTCGATGATGATTTGTGCCGTCTCTTTAGCAGAAGGAAGCTTAGCAAGGGGAATGAAATGAGCCGCCTTAGAGAACCTATCGACAACCGTAAGAATAACAGTCTTCCCCGCTGACGAAGGCAGTCCGGTGACAAAATCTAAGGCGATGTGAGACCACGGTCGAGAGGGAATAGGAAGCGGCCTGAGACGGCCGGCAGGAGGAGAGTTACTGGATTTAGTCTGCGCGCAGACCGAACAAGCAGCCACGAAACGACGCGTGTCATGCTCCCGGGTGGGCCACCAAAAACGCTGGCGAATGGAAGCAAGCGTACCCCGAACGCCAGGGTGGCCGGCTAACTTGGCAGAGTGAGCCCACTGAAGAACGGCCAGACGAGTAGGAACGGGAACGAAAAGAAGGTTCCTAGGACAAGCGCGCGGCGACGGAGTGTGAGTGAGCGCTTGTTTTACCTGCCTCTCAATTCCCCAGACAGTCAACCCGACAACACGCCCCTCAGGGAGAATCCCCTCGGGGTCAGTGGAGGCTACTGAAGAACTGAAGAGACGAGACAAAGCATCAGGCTTGGTGTTCTTAGAGCCCGGACGATAAGAAATCACGAACTCGAAACGAGCGAAAAACAGCGCCCAACGCGCCTGACGCGCATTAAGTCGTTTGGCAGAACGGATGTACTCAAGGTTCCTATGGTCAGTCCAAACGACAAAAGGAACGGTCGCCCCCTCCAACCACTGTCGCCATTCGCCTAGGGCTAACCGGATGGCGAGCAGTTCGCGGTTACCCACATCATAGTTACGTTCCGACGGCGACAGGCGATGAGAAAAATACGCGCATGGGTGGACCTTGTCGTCAGAGAGGGAGCGCTGAGAAAGGATGGCTCCCACGCCCACCTCTGACGCGTCAACCTCGACAACGAACTGTCTAGAGACGTCAGGTGTAACAAGGATAGGAGCGGATGTAAAACGATTCTTGAGGAGATCAAAAGCTCCCTGGGCGGAAACGGACCACTTAAAGCACGTCTTGACAGAAGTAAGGGCTGTGAGAGGAGCTGCCACCTGACCGAAATTACGGATGAAACGACGATAGAAGTTCGCGAAGCCGAGAAAGCGCTGCAGCTCGACGCGTGACTTAGGGACGGGCCAATCAATGACAGCTTGGACCTTAGCGGGATCCATCTTAATGCCTTCAGCGGAAATAACAGAACCGAGAAATGTGACGGAGGAGGCATGAAAAGTGCACTTCTCAGCCTTCACAAAAAGACAATTCTCTAAAAGGCGCTGGAGGACACGTCGAACGTGCTGAACATGAATCTGGAGTGACGGTGAAAAAATCAGGATATCGTCAAGGTAAACGAAAACAAAGATGTTCAGCATGTCTCTCAGGACATCATTGACTAATGCCTGAAAGACAGCTGGAGCGTTAGCGAGGCCGAAAGGAAGAACCCGGTATTCAAAGTGCCCTAACGGAGTGTTAAACGCCGTCTTCCACTCGTCCCCCTCCCTGATGCGCACGAGATGGTAAGCGTTACGAAGGTCCAACTTAGTGAAAAACCTGGCTCCCTGCAGGATCTCGAAGGCTGAAGACATAAGAGGAAGCGGATAACGATTCTTCACTGTTATGTCATTCAGCCCTCGATAATCTATGCAGGGGCGCAGAGACCCGTCCTTCTTCTTGACAAAAAAAAACCCCGCTCCGGCGGGAGAGGAGGAGGGGACTATGGTACCGGCGTCAAGAGCTACAGACAAATAATCTTCGAGAGCCTTACGTTCGGGAGCCGACAGAGAGTATAGTCTACCCCGGGGGGGGGTGGTTCCCGGAAGGAGATCAATACTACAATCATACGACCGGTGTGGAGGAAGAGAGGTGGCCCTGGACCGACTGAACACCGTGCGCAGATCGTGATATTCCTCCGGCACCCCTGTCAAATCACCAGGCTCCTCCTGTGAAGAAGAGACAGAGGAAACAGGAGGGATAGCAGACATTAAACATTTCACATGACAAGAGACGTTCCAGGAGAGGATAGAATTACTAGACCAATTAATGGAAGGATTATGACAAACTAGCCAGGGATGGCCCAAAACAACAGGTGTAAAAGGTGAACGAAAAATTAAAAAAGAAATGGTTTCACTATGATTACCAGAAACAGTGAGGGTTAAAGGTAGCGTCTCACGCTGAATCCTGGGGAGAGGACTACCATCCAGGGCGAACAAGGCCGTGGGCTCCTTTAACTGTCTGAGAGGAATGTCATGTTCCCGAGCCCAGGTCTCGTCCATAAAACAGCCCTCCGCCCCAGAGTCTATTAAGGCACTGCAGGAAGCTGACGAACCGGTCCAGCGTAGATGGACCGACAAGGTAGTGCAGGATCTTGAAGGAGAGACAGGAGTAGTAGCGCTCACCAGTAGCCCTCCGCTTACTGACGAGCTCTGGCCTTTTACTGGACATGAAGTGACAAAATGACCAGCGGAACCGCAATAGAGACAGAGGCGGTTGGTGATTCTCCGTTCCCTCTCCTTAGTCGAGATGCGGATACCTCCCAGCTGCATGGGCTCAGCACCCGAGCCGGCAGAGGAAGATGGTAGTGATGCGGAGAGGGAGGCGACGGAGAGCGCGAGCTCCTTTCCACGAGCTCGGTGACGAAGATCAACCCGTCGCTCAATGCGAATAGCGAGTTCAATCAAGGAATCCACGCTGGAAGGAACCTCCCGGGAGAGAATCTCATCCTTTACCTCTGCGCGGAAACCCTCCAGAAGACGAGCGAGCAAGGCCGGCTCGTTCCAGCCACTGGAGACAGCAAGAGTGCGAAACTCAATAGAGTAGTCTGTTATGGATCGATTGCCTTGACATAGGGAAGACAGGGCCCTGGAAGCCTCCTCCCCAAAAACAGATCGATCAAAAACCCGTATCATCTCCTCCTTAAAGTCCTGATACTGGTTAGTACACTCAGCCCTTGCCTCCCAGATTGCCGTGCCCCACTCACGAGCCCGTCCAATAAGGAGAGATATGACGTAGGCGACACGAGCAGTGCTCCTGGAGTAAGTGTTGGGCTGGAGAGAAAACACAATATCACACTGGGTGAGGAACGAGCGGCATTCAGTGGGCTCCCCAGAGTAACACGGCGGGTTATTGATTCTGGGCTCCGGAGATTCGAAAGCCCTGGAAGTGGCCGGTGGATCGAGGCGGAGATGGTGAACCTGTTCTGTGAGGTTGGAGACTTGGGTGGCCAGGGTCTCAACGGCATGTCGAGCAGCAGACACTTCCTGCTCGTGTCTGCCTAGCATCGCTCCCTGGATCCCGACGGCTGAGTGGAGAGGATCCGAAGTCGCTGGGTCCATTCTTGGTCGGATTCTTCTGTTAAGGTGAGTGAATGAGGACCCAAAAGCGAACTAACTTAAACAGAGCTTCTTTAATAACCAAACATAGGTAGGCTCAGATAGACCGGCAGATTCCGACAGGACAGGACAAGGTTACAGCAAACATGACGATAGTCTGGCTCAGGCATGAAACACAACAAACAAGAATCCGACAAGGACAGGAACAGGAACAGAGAGAGATATAGGGACCTAATCAGAGGGAAAAAGGGAACAGGTGGGAAACGGGGTGAATGGGTAGTTAGAGGAGACAAGGAACAGCTGGGGGAGAAAAGGTAACCTAACAATGACCAGCAGAGGGAGACAGGGTGAAGGGAAAGGACAGAGACAAGACACAACATGACAGTACATGACAATG
>NW_027259917.1:0-20632 GCF_045791955.1 Oncorhynchus clarkii lewisi
AATATCGATGCAGTATGACGAATTAGCCATCCATTGTATTATATCATAAATTGTCTTACATGCCGTCACTGTTGTCAAAAGATTATAAACATGTTAAATAAAGTTACTAACCCTGTCAGTCTGGGCCACATCCAGGTTCTTCATCAGTGGCACACATGAAGCAGGCTTTTTTGAACTCTGAAATCATAGGCATGAACTGAACATATGGCTGTCCCACACAACTACATAAAAATAAAGAATTGACATTTACTTTGAATTAAATGTCATTACATACCAGACATTTTTAGTATACCCTCAGCCATTTATTTCTGCAGTTGCTCCATGTGTTTTTTGAAGGTTCCATATCAATTTGGGATGTTGGGGAAGTTCTGTGCAACTTCCTTGGCCATCTACACCAAAAAATATAAAATAGAGTTTTTGACCTAATTGTCACATAACAGCTAACACTTCATTATTGAAAATATAACTATCAAACCTACATTACAAAGACCCCACAGCTATTTTAGATGTGTTTTAAATGTCATGAAAAGCACTTTACAAAGTACTTTTATTATTTATTATAGTCTGACATGTCTGCAGAAATGTTGCAATTTTGTAATGTGTTTTTTTTGGGGGGTAAATTGTTTTGTAAATATTAATTCACATTTGTGCTGCCACTAAATAAACAATGAATTATTTAAGTCAATATTGTCAATATTATTATAATATGTTTTTATAATGGAGGGAGGGTGGACAGGGAGTTAAAAAAGGAACCCCAAAAGGTTCCTTGAGCAACCATGATAAGGGGTTCTTCAAATAACTTTTTTAGCTTTTTGTCTGAAAGTATAAACCTCATCTTTATCAAATTATCCATTAAAGATACAGTGCCTTGCAAAAGTATTCGGCCCCCTTAAACTTTGCGACCTTTTGCCACATTTCAGGCTTCAAACATAAAGATATAAAACTGTATTTTTTTGTGAAGAATCAACAACAAGTGGGACACAATCATGAAGTGGAACGACATTTATTGGATATTTCAAACTTTTTTAACAAATCAAAAACTGAAAAATTGGGCGTGCAAAATTATTCAGCCCCCTTAAGTTAATACTTTGTAGCGCCACCTTTTGCTGCGATTACAGCTGTAAGTCGCTTGGGGTATGTCTCTATCAGTTTTGCACATCGAGAGACTGAAATTTTTTCCCATTCTTCCTTGCAAAACAGCTCGAGCTCAGTGAGGTTGGATGGAGAGCATTTGTGAAAAGCAGTTTTCAGTTCTTTCCACAGATTCTCGATTGGATTCAGGTCTGGACTTTGACTTGGCCATTCTAACACCTGGATATGTTTATTTTTGAACCATTCCATTGTAGATTTTGCTTTATGTTTTGGATCATTGTCTTGTTGGAAGACAAATCTCCGTCCCAGTCTCAGGTCTTTTGCAGACTCCATCAGGTTCTTCCAGAATGGTCCTGTATTTGGCTCCATCCATCTTCCCATCAATTTTAACCACCTTCCCTGTCCCTGCTGAAGAAAAGCAGGCCCAAACCATGATGCTGCCACCACCATGTTTGACAGTGGGGATGGTGTGTTCAGGGTGATGAGCTGTGTTGCTTTTACGCCAAACATAACGTTTTGCATTGTTGCCAAAAAGTTAAATTTTAGTTTCATCTGACCAGAGCACCTTCTTCCACATGTTTGGTGTGTCTCCCAGGTGGCTTGTGGCAAACTTTAAACAACACTTTTTATGGATATCTTTAAGAAATGGCTTTCTTCTTGCCACTCTTCCATAAAGGCCAGATTTGTGCAATATACGACTGATTGTTGTCCTATGGACAGAGTCTCCCACCTCAGCTGTAGATCTCTGCAGTTCATCCAGAGTGATCATGGGCCTCTTGGCTGCATCTCTGATCAGTCTTCTCCTTGTATGAGCTGAAAGTTTAGAGGGACGGCCAGGTCTTGGTAGATTTTCAGTGGTCTGATACTCCTTCCATTTCAATATTATCGCTTGCACAGTGCTCCTTGGGATGTTTAAAGCTTGGGAAATCTTTTTGTATCCAAATCCGTCTTTAAACTTCTTCACAACAGTATCTCGGACCTGCCTGGTGTGTTCCTTGTTCTTCATGATGCTCTCTGCGCTTTTAACGGACCTCTGAGACTATCACAGTGCAGGTGCATTTATATGGAGCCTTGATTACACACAGGTGGATTGTATTTATCATCATTAGTCATTTAGGTCAACATTGGATCATTCAGAGATCCTCACTGATCTTCTGGAGAGAGTTTGCTGCACTGAAAGTAAAGGGGCTGAATAATTTTGCACGCCCAATTTTTCAGTTTTTGATTTGTTAAAAAAGGTAGAAATATCCAATGAATGTCGTTCCACTTCATGACTGTGTCCCACTTGTTGTTGATTCTTCACAAAAAATACAGTTTTATATCTTTATGTTTGAAGCCTGAAATGTGGCAAAAGGTCGCAAAGTTCAAGGGGGCCGAATACTTTCGCAAGGCACTGTACCAATTTAAAACCTACGTTTGTCTACATATGGGTTGTTTAAATTGTATCTAATTATATTCCCAGTTTTACTTTATCAAATCTGTAGTAATCATTAAACACACATACAATTCATCATATTTTCATATATTCACAGAATCCATATAAAACGTAAGAAATTCTCAGCGACTTGCGACAACCATTCAATTTGCTTTTTCAAGGACTCTCCATAGCTAAGAAGCAACTCTCCAAACATACTCCCAGCAGAATAAAAAAATAAACTTTTGTTTCCCAGACAATGACCATGGGATCCTCAACTGTTCTCTAACCTCCCAGAGACCACGGCAAAATCAAGCCTCCCAGGAACTATAAACCTCCCGCTGCTTTCTAAAATATCATCCCGTTTATTATCCAAATTTCAATAATCTGAGTAAGCATATTTCTATATGTTACTATCCAAACGTCAGATTAACACTCATTTCCACATTCACACAACTCTCATATCAGTCACACAATGCCATTCCCAAACATACCTAATCAATTAGTTTTTCAACAATATTTTTACCTGCAGGAATATTTTCACAATTCTATCTCATGGTTAGTTCCTAGAATAATGCAACTCATACATTTATACTCAGAGCCTCCTGACTGGGCCCTGTTTACACCCCCACACAGGAGTACACACTCAGGTCCTGACTCGGCCCTGTTTACGCCTCCAAGGTGCCCCCTCGCGTAGGAATACACACTCCGAGCCTCCTGACTAGGCCCTGTTTACACCCCCACACAGGAGTACACACTCAGGTCCTGACTCGGCCCGGTTTACGCCTCCAAGGTGCCCCCTCACATAGGAATACACACTCCGAGCCTCCTGACTGGGCCCTGTTTACACCCCCACACAGGAGTACACACTCAGGTCCTGACTCGGCCCGGTTTACGCCTCCAAGGTGCCCCCTCACATAGGAAAATACACCCAGAGCCTATGAGGATTTTCTAAAAACTCACTTTTAAAAAAACTAGGTGTATAGAATCTGCTCGCTGCCTCTCAGGTCTAAGGTGGGTCCATCTGCTCCGTTCCCAAAGTGTGGTCTCCATGAGATTCCAAGTTTGAGGGATCCCTCAAGGACGATTTACCCAGGTCGTCAGGAGCGGTCACCAAGTCAAGATTCACATTGCCAAATGTGGTTCTAAATTTCTTTAATATCAAATGAGAAACAAACTTATCACACAAGTCAGATGTATTCTTAAACTAAATCTTTATTCACTTATTAATAAGGGAGCAGGTCAATACAACACACACATATAAAGTGAATCAATTGAGTGCTCTACGATAATATTGGCTGGTCAACAAATCACCCCCAGATGATTCGTTGAGAGCCACGAGACAAAAGTACAAAGGTATTTTATAGCTAAGATACACCCCTTTCAACCTATATGACCAACAGATGTATGGAACGGGTCACAAGGTTAAGCTTTGTATGAAAGATATTGTCTGCTGAGAATTATAAGCATCTGCTGTAAAAACAGTACTCTGAGTAGAAACCAGGGTCTGGCCCTGGGGTCATCTCTCCCTGGTAACATATAGAACAGAAACATTAACTCATAATCTGGAATACTGTCTCTTTAGGTTTTAATCACCCAAAAGACATTGTAAATCTCCTGTCAGTGTTTTCTCCCAGAGGCCCATCCTCAGTAGAACACAGACACAATAGTTCTAAGAACCCTCTATTCTGTTGCATAAAACAACCATTTGATACAATAAAAGTACAATAACATAATCTTGCAGTTTTGCTCACAGTGTCCACTGAAAGTTGACTAGTAACAACAACTGGGACCTAAAAGACACCCACCATGAGACCCACTAAATCTGCCCAAGAAGAGGCAAACAAAAGAAAAACCCACAACAAACTTAAAGACAGGAAGCAAACCAAAACAGTAGCGCAACTAAAGGTGTTGATTTGTCACATCTATCAAGACAACTGGAGCACTGGGCCAGACACTCTTAAATAGAACCTGGACCAGCTCAGGTGAAAAACCTTCTCACTAACGAGATGGACAAGCCAGCACAGGTGTAACACATACTGACTAACGAGGTGACACCAATCAGTGCGTCCAACATGCTAACGAGATAGACGTGCTAAAGTCCAACCTCAAAACATAAATGGAAAAACCAAAGCCTGTATCACCTTCCCCCTTAAGACAACAAACATATCCTATATTTTTGTTGGACACGTTTGCTCACCACCAACAGAAAACTTCCATTTCACATTATAATCAACTACAACGCTTCACCTTCACCAATATAAACATGGTGTCTACTGGCTGTCAACAATTAAAAACAAGAAAAAACACCTATTCCTAAATAATAAACAATCATGTTATTTTTTTCTCCTTTTTCTTTCTATAGAATCCTACAACTCACTAGCTTCTAGAACTCTCGTCTTCCTAAAACTCACTTGCTTCTAGAACTCTCGTCCTCTTGGAACGAGCCCAAACAAAACTCAGATCAAATTGTATTAGTCACATGCACCGAATACAACAGTGAAATGCTTCCTTATGAGCCCCTAACCAACAGTGCAGTTTCAATACGGAAAAGAATAAGAGATAAAACTCCAAATAAACACACTGGCTCAACGCAAAACACAAATCTTTTTGACTGCCCACCCCAGAGATAATCCGCAACCAAGTTTTCCTTAACACGGACTGATTTCAAGAGGAAACTCCTGTGATATCCGTAATGACTTTCCACCTCACTGCGGAGCTTCTCTCTCTTTTCAGGGTTCACTAGATAGGCATGTTGTTGGATCTGGGCCCAGTCCCCAATATCATGCTCTAGAACATTTGGTTTGGCACATGTGAGAATTAACCCTGATATTCTAAAAACAGGGCAACAATGTCATATAATTGTACCAAAAAATTGTCATGTTGGTTGCATGAATAAATATCACTACCAAATGTTACATGAAATGTAAATATGAAATATTTGATTGCATAGTCATATTTTCAACGTCTTTTCAATATAATTTTGCTTGGTGGGATAGCCCAATGTCAAAACACAGTTTTAACGTGTCCAAATCAATAACCAATATGCAGGAACAGTTTGGGGATAAATTGAAAACCTAAACATAACATGTGCTATATACACATACATCTGCCACAATAATCACATTACTTGTATTTTTAAAACAAGCGCCTTATAAACTGCACAAGCACCAGAAACACTGTTGTTTTGACAAATAGCAATAACCCTATTACAGGGGCTGAGTCACTGGCAAACTGGTGCACTTTCATGCCGTCCCTAGGAGGGGTGCGTCACTTGAGTGGGTTGAGTCACTGACGTGATCTTCCTGTCTGGGTTGGCGCTCCCCCTTGGGTTGTGCCGTGGCGGAGATCTTTGTGGGCTTTACTCGGGCTTGTCTCAGGATGGTAAGTTGGTGGTTGAAGATATCCCTCTAGCAGTGTGGGGGCTGAGCTTTGGCAAATGGGTGGGGTTATATCCTTCCTGTTTGGACCTGTCTGAGGGTATCATCGGCCAGTGTCTCCTGACCCCTCCTGTCTCAGCCTCCAGTATTTATGCTGCAGTAGTTTATGTGTCAGGGGGCTAGGGTCAGTTTGATATATCTGGAGTACTTCTCCTGTCTTATCCGGTGTCCTGTGTGAATTTAAGTATGCTCTCTCTAATTCTCTCTTTCTCACTCTCGGAGAACCTGAGCCCTAGCACCAGGCCTCAGGACTACCTGGCACGAGGACTCCTTGCTGTCCCCAGTCCACCTGGCCGTGTTGCTGCTCCAGTTTCAACTGTTCTGCCTACGGCTATGGAACCCTGACCTGTTCACCGGATGTGCTACCTGTCCCAAACCTGTTGTTTTCGACTCTCTAGAGACAGCAGGAACGGAAGAGATACTCTTAATGATCGGCTATGAAAAGCCAACTGACATTTACTCCTGAGGTGTTGATCTGTTGCACCCTCGACAACTACTGTGATTATTATGATTTCACCATGCTGGTCATTTATGAACATTTGAACATCTTGGCCATATTCTGTTATAATCTCCACCTGGCACAGCCAGAAGAGGGCTGGAAACCCTTCATAGCCTGGTTCCTCTCTAGGTTTCTTCCTAGATTTTGGCCTTTCTAGGGAGTTTTAACTAGCCACCCTGCTTCTACACCTGCATTGCTTGCTGTTTGGGGTTTTAGGCTGGGTTTCTGTACAGCACTTTGAGATATCAGCTGATGTAAGAAGGGCTATATAAATACATTTGATTTGATCCGACTCTTCCATTTCAGAGCCTGGATTTTCCCCGTGAGGCTAATATCCATAACATGTTGAAATCAATTCATAAGGGGGCAAACGTTTAGGCTTCTACATTGTGAAATCATTACAATACTCCTACTACAATGTAAAAAACATTCTACATTGTGACATTAATTCACTGAAATCATGAAACAACTCCTTCATGTATGTATTATCTAATATTTGATCAGAGATCTCTTATCAGATGATCTCTGGTCACAGCTATGAGATTTCAATCCTGTGTGTTCTCTGGTGTAGAGTCAGATGGCCAGATTGACCAAAACTCTTCCCACATTGACCACAGCTATAAGTTTCTCTCCTGTGTGTGTTCTCTGGTGTAGAGTCAGGTGGCCAGATGTAGCAAATCTCTTCCCACATTGATCACAGCTATAGGGTTTCTCTCCTGTGTGTGTTCTCTGGTGAACTGTCAGACCTTTAGATGTAGTAAAACTACTCCCACATTGAGCACAGCTATAAGGTATCTCTCCTGTGTGTGTTCTCTGGTGAACTGTCAGACCGCTAGACGTAGTAAAACTACTCCCACATTGACCACAGCTATAAGGTTTCTCTCCTGTGTGTGTTCTCTGGTGTCGTGTCAGATGGCCAGATTGACCAAAACTCTTCCCACATTGATCACAGCTATAGGGCTTCTCTCCTGTGTGTATTCTCTGGTGCAGAGTCAGATGGTAAGATCCAACAAACCTCTTCCCACATTGATCACAGCTATAAGGTTTCTCTCCTGTGTGTATTCTCTTGTGCACTCTCAGTTCTCCAGATTGACTAAAACTCCTCCCACATTGACCACAGCTATAAGGTGTCTCTCCTGTGTGTGTTCTCTGGTGAACTGTCAGACCGCTAGATGTAGTAAAACTACTCCCACATTGACCACAGCTATAGGGTTTCTCTCCTGTGTGTGTTCTCTGGTGAACTGTCAGACCGCTAGATGTAGTAAAACTACTCCCACATTGACCACAGCTATAGGATTTCTCTCCTGTGTGTGTTCTCTGGTGAACTGTCAGACCGCTAGATGTAGTAAAACTACTCCCACATTGACCACAGCTATATGGTTTCTCTCCTGTGTGTATTCTCTTGTGCACTCTGAGTTCTCCACATTGAATAAAACTCCTCCCACATTGACCACAGCTATAAGGTTTCTCTCCTGTGTGTATTCTCTTGTGCACTCTGAGTTCTCCAGAATGACTAAAACTCCTCCCACATTGACCACAGCTATAGGGTTTCTCTCCTGTGTGTGTTCTGTGGTGTAGAGTCAGGTTGCCAGATGTAGCAAATCTCTTCCCACATTGATCACAACTATATGGTTTCTCTCCTGTGTGTGTTCTCTGGTGCACTCTGAGATCTCCAGATCGACTAAAACTCCTCCCACATTGACCACAGCTATAAGGTTTCTCTCCTGTGTGTGTTCTCTGGTGTCGGGTCAGGTGGCCAGATGTAGCAAATCTCTTCCCACATTGATCACAGCTATAGGGTTTCTCTCCTGTGTGTATTCTCTGGTGTATAGTCAGATGGCAAGATTGACCAAACCTCTTCCACATTGATCACAGCTATATGGTTTCTCTCCTGTGTGTGTTCTCTGGTGTCGTGTCAGCTGGTCAGACTGAACAAAACTCTTCCCACATTGATCACAGCTATAGGATTTCTCTCCTGTGTGTGTTCTCAGGTGTTGAGTCAGAGAGCCAGATGTTGTAAAACTCTTCCCACATTGACCACAGCTGTAAGGTTTCTCTCCTGTGTGTATTCTCTGATGAATTGTAATGCCTGATGAGGTTAATCTCTTCCCACAGTCAGAGCAGCAGTGAGTTCTCTTCACTGTGGGTCTCTGCAGGTGTTTATTGAGGTGTTCTGATCTGGAGAGACCCTTCTCTCCCTCTTCAGCATCATGAGGTTGTTGAGGCTCCCCAGAGGATCCACGATAGTCCCGTATCTCTCCTGTGTGAACAACAAAGTCAGACAGATGATTAAAGGCCCACAACAGCAGAAGTCCACTGTAAAAGGTGATGCCAACAGCGTAGCCATGATGTTGAACAGCAATTGACGTCTGTAATCAATGTTAACATTATTTGACAATTGTCTTAAAATGAGCAAGAAAAGTCATATTTTGTCTTGTTTTCACATTAGTAGTAACATCGATGATTGTAGGCTAGAAATAGGATATTCATGTTGTTGAAACTCTAAACAGTGTGCCAGACGACGTTTGTTCTCCAAGGCCCCCTTCTGTGTTTGCTAAAATTGTGGCACGAGGGCAATTTGATTGCAGAAACTCCTCCCTGCTAATGAGGAAACCGATAGTTATGGATGTACTATATCTGCCTGGAACAAAAATGGTGAGCAAAGATTTTAGTTTTTCACAATGTATTCTGAATATGAATGGGGGAAAACTCCAGGTTGCTTATGAGAGCATTTCACACTACTTTGGATTATACATTTAAGGCTCATTTGAATGTCCTGCTTAATATAATGTTTGCTACAGTAGTATGAATTATGTGTAATTATTGAAGAACCGCGTTAATGACAGTATCCATTTGGGTGTTGTCAATAAAGTTACCATTTAATTTTTTATTTCACCTTTATTTAACCAGGTAGACCAGTGAGATATACTTCCTGTACTACCTGCTGGAGCGCGTGCTATGGGTGGGTGTTGCTATGGTGACCAGTGAGCCGAGTTAAGGCGGCCTAGCAAAGACTTATAGATGACCTGGAGCCAGCGGGTTTGGCGACAAATATGTGATAGCAAACTGGATGCAGTCTGAGTAGAGTGTTGGAGGCTATTTTGTAAATGATATCGCCGAAGTTAAGGATAGGTAGGATAGTCAGTTTTACGAGGGTATGTTTGGCAGCGTGAGTGAAGGAGGCTTTGTTTCGAAATAGGAAGCAAATTGTAGATGCTTAATAGGAGTCTGGAAGGAGAGTTTACAGTCTAACCAGATACCTAGGTATTAGTAGTTGTCCACATATTCTAAGTCAGAACCGTCCAGAGTAGTGATGCTAGTCGGGCGGGCGGTTGCGGGCAGCGATCGGTTGAAGAGCATGCATTTAGTTTAACTTGCGTTTAAAAGCAGTTGGAGGCCACAGAAGGAGTGTTGTATGGCATTGAAGCTTGTTTGGAGGTTTGTTAACACATTGTCCAAAGAAGGGCCAGATGTATACAGAATGGTGTCATCTGACTAGAGGTGGATCAAGGAATCACCCGCAGCAAGAGCGACATCGTTGATATATACAGAGTCGGCCCGAGAATTGAACCCTGTGGTAACTCCATAAAGACTGCCAGAGGTCCGGACAACAGGCCAGGTTGATGAAGACGGCTGCACAGTACTGTCTTTTATCGATGGCGGAAATTATATTGTTTAGTACCTTGAGCGTGGATGAGGTGCACCTTTGACCAGCTCGGAAACCGGATTGCACTGCGGAGAAGGTACGGTGGGATTCGAAATGGTCAGTGATCTGTTTGTTAACTTGGCTTTCGAAGACTTTAGAAAAGGAAGGACA
Organism: Oncorhynchus clarkii lewisi; assembly: GCF_045791955.1. Lineage (NCBI taxonomy): Eukaryota > Metazoa > Chordata > Actinopteri > Salmoniformes > Salmonidae > Oncorhynchus > Oncorhynchus clarkii. Next base: position 10,263 of record NW_027259917.1, read on the forward strand.
GGATGGATGTAACAGTTTGGGTCAAGAGTATCACCCCCTTTGAAGAGGGGGATGACTGTGGAAGAGAGGTTGAACAGACTAGTAATAGGGGTTGCAACAATGGCGGCAGATCATTTTAGAAAGAGGGTCCAGATTGTCTTGCCCAGCTGATTTGTATGGGAACAGGATTTGCAGCTCTTTCAGAACATCAGCTATCTGGATTTGGGTGAAGGAGAAGCTGGGGAGGCTTGGGCAAGTAGCTGCGGGGGGTGCGGAGCTGTTGGTTGGGGTAGCCAGGAGGAAAGCATGGCCAGCCGTTGAGAAATGCTTATTGAAATTCTCGATTATCGTGGATTTATCGGTGGTGACAGTGTTTCTTAGCCTCATTGCAGTGGGCAGCTGGGAGGAGGTGCTCTTATTCTCAATGGACTTTACAGTGTCACAAAACTTTTTGGAGTTAGAGCTACAGGATGCAAATTTCTGTTTAAAAAAGCTAGCCTTTGCTTTCCTAACTGACTGTGTGTATTGGTTCCTGACTTCTCTAATAAAGTTGCATATCGCGGGGACTATTCGACGCTAGTGCAGTAGGCCACAGGACGTATTTGTGCTGGTCAAGAGCAGTCTGGTCTGGAGTGAACCAAGGGCTATATCTGTTCCTAGTTGTACATTTTTTAAAGGGGCATGCTTATTTAAGGTGGTGAGGAAATTACAATTAATGAAATTACAATTAATGAACAATCAGGCATCCCCTACTGAAGGGATGAGGTCAATATCCTTCCAGGATACCCGGGCCAGGTCGATTAGAAAGGCCTGCTTGCAGAAGTGATTTTGTCTACAGATTTAGGGTTGTTCCTGGTGGGTTCCTTGAAAATGTGTGTGAGATTGAGGGCATCTAGCTTGGATTGTAGGACGGCCGGGGTGTTAACCTCACTAGGGTAGGGGGCACTATTTTCACCTCCGGATGAAAGTAAACTTGGTAGATTTGGATAGAAAACACTTTAAATTTTCCAAAATTTTCCAAAACTGTTAAAATAGCCTACAAATAGCCTACACCTACTGTGTCTGTCCAGAACTCATTGGAGCAGGAAACTGAGGGCCTAGAATATTGTATACAATGGTGCAAGCTTGCTATACGAGTTTCCTGACCCAGTTGATAGTTGATACAATGTTTCAAGTTTGTTGTAGACAGGCCATTTATCGGGATATTTTCTACCTGCAGAAAGCAATGTTTTTATTTGTTGGCTTTTTTGTTGTAGGCTTTTTTTTTTTACATAGTTGGCAATGGCAATAAAAGTTACTTTTAGATATCTATAATTTTCATTTAGATTTAGATAGAATGTAGATTAATCACAGACAATAATTTTGAGATACTATTATAAATTAAATGAAACTGTTCCACGAAAATGTGCATATGAAAATCATAACTGGCACACAGATTGGTAGAAATGGTCAGATACATTTGCACTCCAACTGGAAAAGGTTGCATACTGCTGGTGTAGTCTATTACTAGTCTATCTATCTGTAGTCTATTAGTCTATTACTGCAAACTTCAGGAGCAGAACGGCAGAATTTACAAAGTCCAGCAGCGGAGGGGGGGGGCTCCCTCCGGTCAGGTTATGTTGACGAGCGGCTCCCTCCGGTCAGGTTGTGTTGACGAGCGGCTCCCTCCGGTCAGGTTGTGTTGACGAGCGGCTCCCTCCGGTCAGGTTGTGTTGACGAGCGGCTCCCTCCGGTCAGGTTGTGTTGACGAGCGGCTCCCTCCGGTCAGGTTGTGTTGACGAGCGGCTCCCTCCGGTCAGGTTGTGTTGACGAGCGGCTCCCTCCGGTCAGGTTGTGTTGACGAGCGGCTCCCTCCGGTCAGGTTGTGTTGACGAGCGGCTCCCTCCGGTCAGGTTGTGTTGACGAGCGGCTCCCTCCGGTCAGGTTGTGTTGACGAGCGGCTCCCTCCGGTCAAGTTGTGTTGACGAGCGGCTCCCTCCGGTCAGGTTATGTTGACGAGCGGCTCCCTCCGGTCAGGTTATGTTGACGAGCGGCTCCCTCCGGTCAGGTTCTGTTGACGAGCGGCTCCCTCCGGTCAGGTTCTGTTGACGAGCGGCTCCCTCCGGTCAGGTTGTGTTGACGAGCGGCTCCCTCCGGTCAGGTTGTGTTGACGAGAGGCTCCCTTCGGTCAGGTTATGTTGACGAGCGGCTCCCTCCGGTCAGGTTGTGTTGACGAGCGGCTCCCTCCGGTCAGGTTGTGTTGACGAGCGGCTCCCTCCGGTCAGGTTGTGTTGACGAGCGGCTCCCTCCGGTCAGGTTGTGTTGACGAGCGGCCCCCTCCGGTCAGGTTGTGTTGACGAGCGGCTCCCTCCGGTCAGGTTGTGTTGACGAGCGGCTCCCTCCGGTCAGGTTGTGTTGACGAGCGGCTCCCTCCGGTCAGGTTGTGTTGACGAGCGGCTCCCTCCGGTCAAGTTGTGTTGACGAGCGGCTCCCTCCGGTCAGGTTGTGTTGACGAGCGGCTCCCTCCGGTCAGGTTGTGTTGACGAGCGGCTCACTCCGGTCAAGTTGTGTTGACGAGCGGCTCCCTCTAGTTATGACGTCGAGTAATTTGTGTGTCTTAATTATTTAATTAAAAAGAATGCTTCACTTCACTAGGGTAGGGGACAGCATTCAGAATTTTGGATCAAAAGCGTGCCTAAATTAAACTACCTGCTACTCAGGCCGAGAAGCTAGGATATGAATATAATTAGTAGATTTGGATAGAAAATATAAAGTTTCCAAAACTGTTAAAATAATGTCTGTGAGTATAACAGAACTGATATGACAGGCGAAAACCTGAGGAAAATCCATCCAGGAAGTACTATTATTTTGAAAGGCTGTTTTTCCATTGAAAGCCTATCCACCATTCAAAGACTTAGGACCCAGGTCACGATCTCTATGGCTTCTTCTACATGTGGTCATTCTTTAGGCATTGTTTCAGGCTTTTACTCTGAAAAATGAGGGAGATCCACCATAATTTGCAAATAAATTCAGAAAAAAATCCTACAGTGTGATTTCTGGATTTTTTTTCTCATTTTGTCTGTCATAGTTGAAGTGTACCTATGATGAAAATTACAGGCCTCATCTTTTTAAGTGGGAGAACTTGCACAATTGGTGGCTGACTAAATACTTGTTTGCCCCACTGTACATCCTAGAAACCTGGTTAAACTATCATTATGACATCATGGATGAATTCTAGAATATACTATATAGCCTAGAAACTTGGTTAAACTATCATTATGACATCATGGATGAATTCTAGAATATACTATATATCCTAGAAACCTGGTTAAACTATCATTATGACATCATGGATGAATTCTAGAATATACTATATATCATAGAAACCTGGTTAAACTATCATTATGACATCATGGATCAATTCTAGAATATACTATATAGCCTAGAAACCTGGTTAAACTATCATTATGACATCATGGATTAATTCTAGAATATACTATATATCCTAGAAACCTGGTTAAACTATCATTATGACATCATGGATGAATTCTAGAATATACTATTTAGCCTAGAAAACTGGTTAAATTATCAATATGACCTCATGGATGGCCAGTCCTTGTATTCATAGTGTATTGAATTCAGGGGGTAGAGCTGAACTCAAACCTGGGTCCAGCGACTGTCAAATCAACACCTTATAACTGTTACGCCAAGATGTCTGAACTTCTTGACGAGGTCGCTAGGTGTTGGGTTAAGGTTTCTTCAATATCGTTCTCTATGAATTTGAGAGTGGTTACACTTCTCCTTCCCCCATCCCTCAGCTGTTAACCAAGTCTATGGGCAGCCATTTTGTTGCTGTTTTAAAAAAAAAACACACAAAACCCAGCAATTTGCAGTACAAACAATAACAAATCTGTCATTCCACCACTATTTTGGTAATAAAAGATTATGGGGTTGGAGAAATGTAACTACAGACAGACCTATGGATGCAAGGACTGACCATCCATGATATCAACATTATAGTTTTAACCATGTTGAGGCGGCAGGCTAGCCTAGTGGTTAGAGCGTTGGACTAGTAGGTTGCAAGTTCATATCCCCGAGCTGACATGGTACAAATCTGTCAATTAACCCACTGTTCCTAGTCCGTTATTGAAAATAATAATTTGTTCTTAACTGCTATACAGTGTTGATTTACATTGTTTCTAAACATTATAGTAAAAAAAGCTTATTTGGGGTTCTGATGGGGTACAACAGTTGAACTCAGCTCATGAGGCATGTGTTATATTCTTCAAGAATCAATGGCTGTAAATAAATAATTTAAAAGTCACAATATGGATGTAGCAATTGCAGATTTCCACCGTAACACCAAACATCAGTTCAACTGCAGAGTTTGTGCCTCTGTTGTTAAGACAGTACTTACTAGTGTTAATCAGGGAACGGTTTCTCAAAACCATCTTATGGCTAAATTCATCGTTAGAACCATTGGATGCCTTAAGATGCGTTTGGGAAACCGGGCCCAGATATCTAGGTTCCTCCTCTTCTTCCTCCTCCTTTTTCGATGTAAAAGTAATCCCCTCCCCCTCCTCTTTCACGCCATAAACTGCATCATCCTCCTCTTTCACTCTGAACGCGTCCTCCTCTTCTTTCACAGTAACGGCCCCACTCCCTACTTCTTGTTTTACTGTGATATCTTCCTCGTCTTTCACTCTGAACGCGTCCTCCTCTTCTTTCACAGTAACGGCCCCACTCCCTACTTCTTGATTTACTGTGATATCCTTCTCTTCATTAGAAGGAGAGTAGCTTTGTGACCGCATGGTCGGGGATGTTACCTAGCTAGGCTAATGCTAACTTAACCAGCCCGCTAGCTGACTAATAACAACAACACCATAAATATGAAATTAAATCGGATAACTAACTAGACGACAGAAGTAGGTTTAAAACACAGTGGCTAATATACACTAAAGCGTCTAAAGAGCTTTATTGGTTCGGCTATTTGTCTAGCAAGCTACCGAGGTGTCTGACGAACTGTTGTTGATGTTGAAAGAAGCGTTCCGTCCAATTCATTATACGTCACACCAGCAGCATAACTTTAAATTCCCAGACCGCCATCTGCTGACTGGAGTGGGTAACGCAGTTGAGTAAAATGTAGATTTTATCTTCAGATAACAAGTTAAAGTGTAGGAAGCAGGAGTTTTAACTCACCAGTGTAACAATACAGTGTGGTTAAAGACTTGGTAAGCTAATTGTAATCACGATATGGTTACCTATAAGAACAAACAGTTATGTTTTTGCGTTATTACATATTTATTAACTTATTTTGTGACTCTTCCAAACTACCCACAATGCAGTATTTCTCAACGTCATATGGATGCTCTTCTCTGTGCTACTGAGTTTGTTTGCCAGTGTAACGGTGTAACGAAGTTACATGTGTAAAATATTTGTATCCTCTATTTAACTAGGCAATTCAGTTAAGAACAGTGCCTTAGACCGCTGCCCCGCTCGTGTGATAAAGGTATGGGATTCTGGGTAATCCACAGCAGATTTATGGAGAACTTGAAAATTGAGTGGTCCTGGGATAGAAAGGTATAAAATTGACATTACATCATAAAATCCACGTTTTAAATCATACATTAGCAATTTATGTTTTAGTAACTACTGTTGTTGGTTTGGTGTCAAGTCACCCTCTCTTTATATGTTATTTGCCAAATCTCTGTTTTCCATGTGGGTTTTATGCTAAAGATCCCTCTTTCAAGTTGGTATCTAACTGGAAAATGCATCTTCTTTTAGGAGTGCTATTTTTACCCTGTTCACTACTGATCGTTCATCCACACTGTGTGTCTCATCAATGCAGCTCATTTATGACAAATGTATAAAGTATATGTTTTATAAACTCATGAACACCAGCCCGTTTCTCAGCCCGGTTTTGTTAGTTTAGGTGTATTATACTTCTTCGCCACCAGAGGGGGACTTTGAGTAATATTTCAGGTTAATTTGATAATTTTTTGATACTAAAATGGATGACAGTTTATTCTGATGTAGTGAATATGAGACACATGGAAATAATGTATTTATATTTATTATAGTAAATTAGGAATTAGTAGCAATTGTTAAATCCACTATACGATCAATAACGTTGATAGACATTTCAACTGTTTTTTTTGTTAGTATATTACAGGGCAGATTAATGTAGAATTGCTGTGGGAGTGGTATTTATATCCCGTCACTACTGATCATTCATCCATACTGTGTGTGTCCCATCATTGCAGCTTTGGAAATAAATTAACTATCCATCCATTGCACCTTCCTGTGTTGACTCACTGACTTGAGAGACGGGACCAGGAAGGTCACACTAGGTCGATATCAAGCTCAAGCTTGCAAACGTTAAACACACCTCCATCTCCATTAACCTCATCACACCTGCCCAGAACCACGAGAACACACCTCCATCTCCATGAACCACATCACACCTGCCCATACCCACTAGAACACACCTCCATCTCCACCTGCCCAGACCCACAAGAACACACCTCCATCTCCATTATCTACATCAAACCTGCCCAGACCCACTAGAACACACCTCCATCTCCATTAACTACATCACACCTGCCCAGAACCACTAGAATACACCTCCTTCTCCATTAACTCCATCAAACCTGCCCAAACCCACTAGAACACACCCCCATCTCCATTATCTACATCAAACCTGTCCAGACCCACTAGAACACACCCCCATCTCCATTAACTACATCACACCTGTCCAGACCAATTAGAACACAACTCCTTCTCCATTAACTACATCACACCTGCCCAGACCCACTAGAACACACCTCCATCTCCATTAACTACATCACACCTGCCCAGACCCACTAGAACACACCCCCATCTCCATTAACTACATCAAACCTGCCCAGACCCACTAGAACACACCTCCATCTCCATTAACTACATCACACCTGCCCAGACCCACTAGAACACACACCCGTCTCCATTAACTACATCACACCTGCCCAGACCCACTAGAACACACCTCCATCTCCATTAACTACATCACACCTGCCCAGACCCACTAGAACACACCCCCATCTCCATTAACTACATCAAACCTGCCCAGACCCACTAGAACACACCCCCGTCTCCAGCGCCGCATCAGCACCATTTTATTTCTCTCCGTCGCCCACTCACTTTCAACTTTTTATTTTCTTTCTTGCAGACAGACTGATCAAAAGTCATTTTACATTGTATAACTGTACTTCTGACAGCCAACTTTCTAACTCCTCCCATAACTTTATGACGTCATAACATTCCCAGAAGGATTATTGAGTCATTGTTTGTTTTACACGTAAGACATGACTCTGCCGTTGTGCTGTAGAATTTGTGAATGTTATCCAAATCCATTAAATGAGACAAGTTACCAGACAGGACATATTGCTGATGCTCTTCCCATTGATAACCTGAATGACAATTAACTTGTGGGCGGTGGTGGTGATGACGGCCTATTGGATGATGTCGTCCATCGGGATTCCCCCCAAGAAAGAAGACGCTCTGGATTGATCACTGGGGTCAGATGTGAAGGAGGAGGTTGATCAACAGGAGTCAGATGTGAAGGAGGAGGTTGGTCATCAGGAGTCAGATGTGATGGAGGAGGTTGATCATCAGGAGTCAGATGTGAAGGAGGAGGTTGATCATCAGGAGTCAGATGTGAAGGAGGAGGTTGATGACCAGGAGTCAGATGTGAAGGAGGAGGTTGATCATCAGGAGTCAGATGTGAAGGAAGAGGTTGATAATTACGAGTCAGATGTGAAGGAGGAGGTTGATCATCAGGAGTCAGATGTGAAGGAGGAGGTTGATGACCAGGAGTCAGATGTGAAGGAGGAGGTTGATCATCAGGAGTCAGATGTGAAGGAGGAGGTTGATCATCAGTGAACCTCTAGGATTGTGGCTGGGCTGGCGTTTCCACTTTCAGCGTGGTCATATATTTTTGATACATTGAATGTTGATATTTTGAACCTATGTTATATATTTGTACCTCCTGTTTCAGGAAGTGATGTCACTGAGTACTGCCCCTATATATACCGTGCATTCGGAAAGTATTCAGACCCTTTAACTTTTTACACATTTTGTTACTTTACAGCCTTATTCTGACATGGATTAAATCATTTTTCCCCTCATCAATGTACACACAATACCCAATAATGACATCACAATACCCCATAATGACATCACAATACCCCCATAATGACATCACAATACCCCAAAATGACATCACAATACCCCATAATGAAAAAGCAAAAACAGGTTTTTATAAATGATACATGAAAAAATATGATTTTCTTTCAAAAACAAGAACATTTCTAAGTGACCTCAAACTTTTGAACGGTAGCATACCTCTCTACATGATGTTAAACCATGTAGGAGCAGTATAGACCTAGTCTTTTCATTATATACATCTATGTATTGTTACACCATGTAGGAGCAGTATAGACCTAGTCTGTTCATTATATACATCTACATGATGTATTGTTACACCATGTAGGAGCAGTATAGACCTAGTCTGTTCTTATATACATCTACATGATGTATTGTTACACCAACAATAAAAGGGAAATTATATTATTTTATACTGATACAATTGAAAAAGATAATGACATTAAAATGTTTTATGAGATTAGAGAACACATTGGGTGGGATCTTAGACCATTCCTCCATACAGAATCTCTCCAGGTCTTTGATTTATTTAGTCTACGCTTATGGACTGCCCTGTTCAATTCAAACCACAGGTGTTCAAGGGAGTTCAAGTCCGAAGACTGAGATGGCCGTTGAAAATGTTGATTTTGTGCCCAAGTAACCATTTCTTCGTGGGTGTTGATGTGTCTTGCTGAAAGATCCACTTATGGCCAAGTGTCAGCCTCCTAGCAGAGAGGTATCCAGGTTTTGGGCTAAAATATCCTGGTAGTGGGTAAAGTTTATTTATTTATTTCATACAGTAATTTTTGCTCATCTTTATCAAGGGTATCAATAACTAGGTGCTTTTTTTGAAATCTAGTTATTTGACTGAATCAGAAATATAGATGTGGAGTTGATGTAGAGTTTTTTTTTGAATCTCATAAAAAACCTGAACTAATCAAACAACACTTGTTGCTCTTTGTACGTGTTGACATAATATTCTTATTTAATGGAGAGGAAAAAAACATTTATCTAAACTGCTTTATAATATAATTCAATGAAGAAGAAAAAAAGTTTTCCCTCCTCAACTGCGTTTCCTCCCTCCAGACAGCAGATGGCGATATGGTTCTTTCAGGCGATGTTTCTACTGTGACGTATAATCTAGTGGACGGAAAGCTTCTTCAACAACTGCAGTCACCTCGGTAGCTCGCTGGACAACAAAGTCGGAACATTCAAGCTCTTTAGACAATTTACTAGTTTATTTAACACTATGATTTAAACATACTTATGTGTAAATAACTAGCTACCTCATTTAATTTAATATTTACGTTGTAAGTCAATTAGCTGTCTGGTCAAGTTAGCACTAGTCTAGTCGCTAATGCTAACTAGCTGTTATCCCCGACCATGAGTTCACTAAGCTACTCTCCTCCTGTTAAAGAAGAGAAGATCTGCTGGACGGAGAAAGAAGCTCTCGTCAAAGAGGAGGCTGTTACAATACAAGAACAAGTAGAGGGTGAGGCTGTTACATTAACACCAGTAAGTACAGTGAGTACTATCTTATAAAACAGGGACATTGATCTGATTAACACCAGTGAGTACTGTCTTATAAAACAGGGACATTGATCTGATTAACACCAGTAAATACAGTGAGTACTGTCTTATAAAACAGGGACATTGATCTGATTAACACCAGTAAGTACAGTGAGTACTATCTTATAAAACAGGGGCATTGATCTGATTAACACCAGTAAATACAGTGAGTACTATCTTATAAAACAGGGGCATTGATCTGATTAACACCAGTAAATACAGTGAGTACTATCTTATAAAACAGGGGCATTGATCTGATTAACACCAGTAAATACAGTGAGTACTATCTTATAAAACAGGGGCATTGATCTGATTAACACCAGTAAATACAGTGAGTACTGTCTTATAAAACAGGGACATTGATCTGATTAACACCAGTAAATACAGTGAGTACTATCTTATAAAACAGGGACATTGATCTGATTAACACCAGTAAATACAGTGAGTACTGTCTTATAAAACAGGGACATTGATCTGATTAACACTAGTAAATACAGTGAGTACTGTCTTATAAAACAGGGACACAAACTCTGCAGTTGTTGAACTAATGTGTGAATTTTAAAAGGGCGTTCTACTCTTGAATATGTTTTTGTATTGTATGAATTGTTCATGACGTCCTCCAGTGATTTTTAACTTTTCCTATTGAAAAGTGATAAACAAAT
>NW_027259918.1:0-20607 GCF_045791955.1 Oncorhynchus clarkii lewisi
CTGAGAGAGAACAGCAGCTGTATTATTATATCTGAGAGAGAACAGCAGCTGTATTATTATATCTGAGAGAGACAGCAGAACAGCAGCTGTATTATTATATCTGAGAGAGAACAGCAGCTGTATTATTATATCTGAGAGAGAACAGCAGCTGTATTATTATATCTGAGAGAGAACAGCAGCTGTATTATTATATCTGAGATAGAACAGCAGCTGTATTATTATATCTGACAGAGAACAGCAGCTGTATTATTATATCTGAGAGAGAACAGCAGCTGTATTATTATATCTGAGATAGAACAGCAGCTGTATTATTATATCTGAGAGAGAACAGCAGCTGTATTATTATATCTGAGAGAGAACAGCAGCTGTATTATTATATCTGAGAGAGAACATCAGCTGTATTATTATATCTGAGAGAGAACAGCAGCTGTATTATTATATCTGAGAGAGACAGAGAACAGCAGCTGTATTATTATATCTGAGAGAGACAGAGAACAGCAGCTGTATTATTATATCTGAGAGAGACAGCAGCTGTATTATTATATCTGAGAGAGAACAGCAGCTGTATTATTATATCTGAGAGAGAACAGCAGCTGTATTATTATATCTGAGAGAGAACAGCAGCTGTATTATTATATCTGAGAGAGAACAGCAGCTGTATTATTATATCTGAGATAGAACAGCAGCTGTATTATTATATCTGAGAGAGAACAGCAGCTGTATTATTATATCTGAGAGAGAACAGCAGCTGTATTATTATATCTGAGAGAGAACAGCAGCTGTATTATTATATCTGAGAGAGAACAGCAGCTGTATTATTATATCTGAGAGAGAACAGCAGCTGTATTATTATATCTGAGAGAGAACAGCAGCTGTATTATTATATCTGAGAGAGAACAGCAGCTGTATTATTATATCTGAGAGAGAACAGCAGCTGTATTATTATATCTGAGAGAGAACAGCAGCTGTATTATTATATCTGAGAGAGAACAGCAGCTGTATTATTATATCTGAGATAGAACAGCAGCTGTATTATTATATCTGAGAAGAGAACAGCAGCTGTATTATTATATCTGAGAGAGAACAGCAGCTGTATTATTATATCAGCAGCTGTATTATTATATCTGAGAGAGAACAGCAGCTGTATTATTATATCTGAGATCTGAGAACAGCAGCTGTATTATTATATCTGAGAGAGAACAGCAGCTGTATTATTATATCTGAGAGAGAACAGCAGCTGTATTATTATATCTGAGAGAGAACAGCAGCTGTATTATTATATCTGAGAGAGAACAGCAGCTGTATTATTATATCTGAGAGAGAACAGCAGCTGTATTATTATATCTGAGATAGAACAGCAGCTGTATTATTATATCTGAGAGAGACAGCAGCTGTATTATTATATCTGAGAGAGAACAGCAGCTGTATTATTATATCTGAGAGAGAACAGCAGCTGTATTATTATATCTGAGAGAGAACAGCAGCTGTATTATTATATCTGAGAGAGACAGCAGCTGTATTATTATATCTGAGAGAGAACAGCAGCTGTATTATTATATCTGAGAGAGAACAGCAGCTGTATTATTATATCTGAGAGAGAACAGCAGCTGTATTATTATATCTGAGAGAGACAGAGAACAGCAGCTGTATTATTATATCTGAGAGAGAACAGCAGCTGTATTATTATATCTGAGATAGAACAGCAGCTGTATTATTATATCTGAGATAGAACAGCAGCTGTATTATTATATCTGACAGAGAACAGCATCTGTATTATTATATCTGAGAGAGAACAGCAGCTGTATTATTATATCTGAGATAGAACAGCAGCTGTATTATTATATCTGAGATAGAACAGCAGCTGTATTATTATATCGGAGAGAGAACAGCAGCTGTATTATTATATCTGAGAGAGAACAGCAGCTGTATTATTATATCTGAGAGAGAACATCAGCTGTATTATTATATCTGAGAGAGAACAGCAGCTGTATTATTATATCTGAGAGAGAACAGCAGCTGTATTATTATATCTGAGAGAGAACATCAGCTGTATTATTAAATCTGAGAGAGAACATCAGCTGTATTATTATATCTGAGAGAGAACAGCAGCTGTATTATTATATCGGAGAGAGACAGCAGCTGTATTATTATATCTGAGAGAGACAGCAGCTGTATTATTATATCTGAGAGAGAACAGCAGCTGTATTATTATATCTGAGAGAGAACATCAGCTGTATTATTAAATCTGAGAGAGAACATCAGCTGTATTATTATATCTGAGAGAGACAGAGAACAGCAGCTGTATTATTATGTCTGAGAGAGAACAGCAGCTGTATTATTATATCTGAGAGAGACAGCAGCTGTATTATTATATCTGAGAGAGAACAGCAGCTGTATTATTATATCTGAGAGAGAACAGCAGCTGTATTATTATATCTGAGAGAGAACAGCAGCTGTATTATTATATCTGAGAGAGAACAGCAGCTGTATTATTATATCTGAGATAGAACAGCAGCTGTATTATTATATCTGACAGAGAACAGCAGCTGTATTATTATATCTGAGAGAGAACAGCAGCTGTATTATTATATCTGAGAGAGAACAGCAGCTGTATTATTATATGAGAGAGAACATCAGCTGAGAGAGAACAGCAGCTGTATTATTATATCTGAGAGAGACAGAGAACAGCAGCTGTATTATTATATCTGAGAGAGACAGAGAACAGCAGCTGTATTATTATATCTGAGAGAGACAGCAGCTGTATTATTATATCTGAGAGAGAACAGCAGCTGTATTATTATATCTGAGAGAGAACAGCAGCTGTATTATTATATCTGAGAGAGAACAGCAGCTGTATTATTATATCTCAGAGAGAACAGCAGCTGTATTATTATATCTGAGAGAGAACATCAGCTGTATTATTATATCTGAGATAGAACAGCAGCTGTATTATTATATCTGAGAGAGAACAGCAGCTGTATTATTATATCTGACAGAGAACAGCAGCTGTATTATTATATCTGAGAGAGAACAGCAGCTGTATTATTATATCTGAGAGAGAACAGCAGCTGTATTATTATATCTGAGAGAGAACAGCAGCTGTATTATTATATCTGAGAGAGAACAGCAGCTGTATTATTATATCTGCAGAGAGAACAGCAGCTGTATTATTATATCTGAGAGAGAACAGCAGCTGTATTATTATATCTGAGAGAGAACAGCAGCTGTATTATTATATCTGAGAGAGAACAGCAGCTGTATTATTATATCTGAGAGAGAACAGCAGCTGTATTATTATATCTGAGAGAGAACAGCAGCTGTATTATTATATCTGAGAGAGAACAGCAGCTGTATTATTATATCTGAGAGAGAACAGCAGCTGTATTATTATATCTGAGAGAGAACAGCAGCTGTATTATTATATCTGAGAGAGAACAGCAGCTGTATTATTATATCTGAGAGAGAACAGCAGCTGTATTATTATATCTGAGAGAGAACAGCAGCTGTAGAGAGAACAGCAGCTGTATATCTGAGAGAGAACAGCAGCTGTATTATTATATCTGAGAGAGAACAGCAGCTGTATTATTATATCTGAGAGAGAACAGCAGCTGTATTATTATATGAGAGAGAACAGCAGCTGTATTATTATAGAGAGAACAGCAGCTGTATTATTATATCTGAGAGAGAACAGCAGCTGTATTATTATATCTGAGAGAGAACAGCAGCTGTATTATTATATCTGAGAGAGAACAGCAGCTGTATTATTATATCTGAGAGAGAACAGCAGCTGTATTATTATATCTGAGAGAGAACAGCAGCTGTATTATTATATCTGAGAGAGAACAGCAGCTGTATTATTATATCTGAGAGAGAACAGCAGCTGTATTATTATATCTGAGAGAGAACAGCAGCTGTATTATTATATCTGAGAGAGAACAGCAGCTGTATTATTATATCTGAGAGAGAACAGCAGCTGTATTATTATATCTGAGAGAGAACAGCAGCTGTATTATTATATCTGAGAGAGAACAGCAGCTGTATTATTATATCTGAGAGAGAACAGCAGCTGTATTATTATATCTGAGAGAACAGCAGCTGTATTATTATATCTGAGAGAGAACAGCAGCTGTATTATTATATCTGAGAGAGAACAGCAGCTGTATTATTATATCTGAGAGAGAACAGCAGCTGTATTATTATATCTGAGAGAGAACAGCAGCTGTATTATTATATCTGAGAGAGAACAGCAGCTGTATTATTATATCTGAGAGAGAACAGCAGCTGTATTATTATATCTGAGAGAGACAGCAGCTGTATTATTATATCTGAGAGAGAACAGCAGCTGTATTATTATATCTGAGAGAGAACAGCAGCTGTATTATTATATCTGAGAGAGAACAGCAGCTGTATTATTATATCTGAGAGAGAACAGCAGCTGTATTATTATATCTGAGAGAGAACAGCAGCTGTATTATTATATCTGAGAGAGAACAGCAGCTGTATTATTATATCTGAGAGAGAACAGCAGCTGTATTATTATATCTGAGAGAGAACAGCAGCTGTATTATTATATCTGAGATAGAACAGCAGCTGTATTATTATATCTGAGAAAGAACAGCAGCTGTATTATTATGTCTGAGAGAGAACAGCAGCTGTATTATTATATCTGAGAGAGAACAGCAGCTGTATTATTATATCTGAGAGAGAACAGCAGCTGTATTATTATATCTGAGAGAGAACAGCAGCTGTATTATTATATCTGAGAGAGAACAGCAGCTGTATTATTATATCTGAGAGAGAACAGCAGCTGTATTATTATATCTGAGAGAGAACAGCAGCTGTATTATTATATCTGAGAGAGAACATCAGCTGTATTATTAAATCTGAGAGAGAACATCAGCTGTATTATTATATCTGAGAGAGAACAGCAGCTGTATTATTATATCGGAGAGAGACAGCAGCTGTATTATTATATCTGAGAGAGACAGCAGCTGTATTATTATATCTGAGAGAGAACAGCAGCTGTATTATTATATCTGAGAGAGAACATCAGCTGTATTATTAAATCTGAGAGAGAACATCAGCTGTATTATTATATCTGAGAGAGACAGAGAACAGCAGCTGTATTATTATGTCTGAGAGAGAACAGCAGCTGTATTATTATATCTGAGAGAGACAGCAGCTGTATTATTATATCTGAGAGAGAACAGCAGCTGTATTATTATATCTGAGAGAGAACAGCAGCTGTATTATTATATCTGAGAGAGAACAGCAGCTGTATTATTATATCTGAGAGAGAACAGCAGCTGTATTATTATATCTGAGAGAGAACAGCAGCTGTATTATTATATCTGACAGAGAACAGCAGCTGTATTATTATATCTGAGAGAGAACAGCAGCTGTATTATTATATCTGAGAGAGAACAGCAGCTGTATTATTATATCTGAGAGAGAACATCAGCTGTATTATTATATCTGAGAGAGAACAGCAGCTGTATTATTATATCTGAGAGAGACAGAGAACAGCAGCTGTATTATTATATCTGAGAGAGACAGAGAACAGCAGCTGTATTATTATATCTGAGAGAGACAGCAGCTGTATTATTATATCTGAGAGAGAACAGCAGCTGTATTATTATATCTGAGAGAGAACAGCAGCTGTATTATTATATCTGAGAGAGAACAGCAGCTGTATTATTATATCTGAGAGAGAACAGCAGCTGTATTATTATATCTGAGAGAGAACAGCAGCTGTATTATTATATCTGAGATAGAACAGCAGCTGTATTATTATATCTGAGAGAACAGCAGCTGTATTATTATATCTGAGAGAGAACAGCAGCTGTATTATTATATCTGAGAGAGAACAGCAGCTGTATTATTATATCTGAGAGAGAACAGCAGCTGTATTATTATATCTGAGAGAGAACAGCAGCTGTATTATTATATCTGAGAGAGAACAGCAGCTGTATTATTATATCTGAGAGAGAACAGCAGCTGTATTATTATATCTGAGAGAGAACAGCAGCTGTATTATTATATCTGAGAGAGAACAGCAGCTGTATTATTATATCTGAGAGAGAACAGCAGCTGTATTATTATATCTGAGAGAGAACAGCAGCTGTATTATTATATCTGAGAGAGAACAGCAGCTGTATTATTATATCTGAGAGAGAACAGCAGCTGTATTATTATATCTGAGAGAGAACAGCAGCTGTATTATTATATCTGAGAGAGAACAGCAGCTGTATTATTATATCTGAGAGAGAACAGCAGCTGTATTATTATATCTGAGAGAGAACAGCAGCTGTATTATTATATCTGAGAGAGAACAGCAGCTGTATTATTATATCTGAGAGAGAACAGCAGCTGTATTATTATATCTGACAGAGAACAGCAGCTGTATTATTATATCTGAGAGAGAACAGCAGCTGTATTATTATATCTGAGAGAGAACAGCAGCTGTATTATTATATCTGAGAGAGAACAGCAGCTGTATTATTGAGAGAGAACAGCAGCTGTATTATTATATCTGAGAGAGAACAGCAGCTGTATTATTATATCTGAGAGAGAACAGCAGCTGTATTATTATATCTGAGAGAGAACAGCAGCTGTATTATTATATCTGAGAGAGAACAGCAGCTGTATTATTATATCTGAGAGAGAACAGCAGCTGTATTATTATATCTGAGAGAGAACAGCAGCTGTATTATTATATCTGAGAGAGAACAGCAGCTGTATTATTATATCTGAGAGAGAACAGCAGCTGTATTATTATATCTGAGAGAGAACATCAGCTGTATTATTAAATCTGAGAGAGAACATCAGCTGTATTATTATATCTGAGAGAGAACAGCAGCTGTATTATTATAGAGAGAACAGCAGCTGTATTATTATATCTGAGAGAGAACAGCAGCTGTATTATTATATCTGAGAGAGAACAGCAGCTGTATTATTATATCTGAGAGAGAACAGCAGCTGAGAGAACAGCAGCTGTATTATTATATCTGAGAGAGAACAGCAGCTGTATTATTATATCTGAGAGAGCAGCTGTATTATTATATCTGAGAGAGACAGCAGCTGTATTATTATATCTGAGAGAGAACAGCAGCTGTATTATTATATCTGAGAGAGAACAGCAGCTGTATTATTATATCTGAGAGAGAACAGCAGCTGTAGCTGTATTATTATATCTGAGAGAGAACAGCAGCTGTATTATTATATCTGAGAGAGAGAGAGAACAGCAGCTGTATTATTATATCTGAGAGAGAACAGCAGCTGTATTATTATATCTGAGAGAGAACAGCAGCTGTATTATTATATCTGAGAGAGAACAGCAGCTGTATTATTATATCTGAGAGAGAACAGCAGCTGTATTATTATATCTGAGAGAGAACAGCAGCTGTATTATTATATCTGAGAGAGAACAGCAGCTGTATTATTATATCTGAGAGAGAACAGCAGCTGTATTATTATAGAGAACAGCAGCTGTATTATTATATCTGAGAGAGAACAGCAGCTGTATTATTATATCTGAGAGAGAACAGCAGCTGTATTATTATATCTGAGAGAGAACAGCAGCTGTATTATTATATCTGAGAGAGAACATGAGAGAGAACAGCAGCTGTATTATTATATCTGAGAGAGAACAGCAGCTGTATTATTATATCTGAGAGAGAACAGCAGCTGTATTATTATATCTGAGAGAGAACAGCAGCTGTATTATTATATCTGAGAGAGACAGCAGCTGTATTATTATATCTGAGAGAGAACAGCAGCTGTATTATTATATCTGAGAGAGAACAGCAGCTGTATTATTATATCTGAGAGAGAACAGCAGCTGTATTATTATATCTGAGAGAGAACAGCAGCTGTATTATTATATCTGAGAGAGAACAGCAGCTGTATTATTATATCTGAGAGAGAACAGCAGCTGTATTATTATATCTGAGAGAGACAGCAGCTGTATTATTATATCTGAGAGAGAACAGCAGCTGTATTATTATATCTGAGAGAGAACAGCAGCTGTATTATTATATCTGAGAGAGAACAGCAGCTGTATTATTATATCTGAGAGAGAACAGCAGCTGTATTATTATATCTGAGAGAGAACAGCAGCTGTATTATTATATCTGAGAGAGAACAGCAGCTGTATTATTATATCTGAGAGAGAACAGCAGCTGTATTATTATATCTGAGAGAGAACAGCAGCTGTATTATTATATCTGAGAGAGAACAGCAGCTGTATTATTATATCTGAGAGAGAACAGCAGCTGTATTATTATATCTGAGAGAGAACAGCAGCTGTATTATTATATCTGAGAGAGAACAGCAGCTGTATTATTATATCTGAGAGAGAACAGCAGCTGTATTATTATATCTGAGAGAGAACAGCAGCTGTATTATTATATCTGAGAGAGAACAGCAGCTGTATTATTATATCTGAGATAGAACAGCAGCTGTATTATTATATCTGAGAGAGAACATCAGCTGTATTATTATATCTGAGAGAACAGCAGCTGTATTATTATATCTGAGAGAGAACAGCAGCTGTATTATTATATCTGAGAGAGAACAGCAGCTGTATTATTATATCTGACAGAGAACAGCAGCTGTATTATTATATCTGAGAGAGAACAGCAGCTGTATTATTATATCTGAGAGAGAACAGCAGCTGTATTATTATATCTGAGAGAGAACATCAGCTGTATTATTATATCTGAGAGAGAACAGCAGCTGTATTATTATATCTGAGAGAGAACAGCAGCTGTATTATTATATCTGAGAGAGAACAGCAGCTGTATTATTATATCTGAGAGAGCAGCTGTATTATTATATCTGAGAGAGAACAGCAGCTGTATTATTATATCTGAGAGAGAACAGCAGCTGTATTATTATATCTGAGAGAGAACAGCAGCTGTATTATTATATCTGAGAGAGAACAGCAGCTGTATTATTATATCTGAGAGAGACAGCAGCTGTATTATTATATCTGAGAGAGAACATCAGCTGTATTATTATATCTGAGAGAGAACATCAGCTGTATTATTATATCTGAGAGAGAACAGCAGCTGTATTATTATATCTGGAGAGAGAACAGCAGCTGTATTATTATATCTGAGAGAGAACAGCAGCTGTATTATTATATCTGAGAGAGAACAGCAGCTGTATTATTATATCTGAGAGAGAACAGCAGCTGTATTATTATATCTGAGAGAGAACAGCAGCTGTATTATTATATCTGAGAGAGAACAGCAGCTGTATTATTATATCTGAGAGAGAACAGCAGCTGTATTATTATATCTGAGAGAGAACAGCAGCTGTATTATTATATCTGAGAGAGAACAGCAGCTGTATTATTATATCTGAGAGAGAACAGCAGCTGTATTATTATATCTGAGAGAGAACAGCAGCTGTATTATTATATCTGAGAGAGAACAGCAGCTGTATTATTATATCTGAGAGAGAACAGCAGCTGTATTATTATATCTGAGAGAGAACAGCAGCTGTATTATTATATCTGAGAGAGAACAGCAGCTGTATTATTATATCTGAGATCTAGAACAGCAGCTGTATTATTATATCTGAGAGAGAACAGCAGCTGTATTATTATATCTGAGAGAGAACAGCAGCTGTATTATTATATCTGAGAGAGAACAGCAGCTGTATTATTATATCTGAGAGAGAACAGCAGCTGTATTATTATATCTGAGAGAGAACAGCAGCTGTATTATTATATCTGAGAGAGAACAGCAGCTGTATTATTATATCTGAGAGAGAACAGCAGCTGTATTATTATATCTGAGAGAGAACAGCAGCTGTATTATTATATCTGAGAGAGAACAGCAGCTGTATTATTATATCTGAGAGAGAACAGCAGCTGTATTATTATATCTGAGAGAGAACAGCAGCTGTATTATTATATCTGAGAGAGAACAGCAGCTGTATTATTATATCTGAGAGAGAACAGCAGCTGTATTATTATATCTGAGAGAGAACATCAGCTGTATTATTATATCTGAGAGAGAACATCAGCTGTATTATTATATCTGAGAGAGAACAGCAGCTGTATTATTATATCTGAGAGAGAACAGCAGCTGTATTATTATATCTGAGAGAGAACAGCAGCTGTATTATTATATCTGAGAGAGAACAGCAGCTGTATTATTATATCTGAGAGAGACAGCAGCTGTATTATTATATCTGAGAGAGAACAGCAGCTGTATTATTATATCTGAGAGAGAACATCAGCTGTATTATTATATCTGAGAGAGAACAGCAGCTGTATTATTATATCTGAGAGAGAACAGCAGCTGTATTATTATATCTGAGAGAGAACAGCAGCTGTATTATTATATCTGAGAGAGAACAGCAGCTGTATTATTATATCTGAGAGAGAACAGCAGCTGTATTATTATATCTGAGAGAGACAGCAGCTGTATTATTATATCTGAGAGAGAACAGCAGCTGTATTATTATATCTGAGAGAGAACAGCAGCTGTATTATTATATCTGAGAGAGAACAGCAGCTGTATTATTATATCTGAGAGAGAACAGCAGCTGTATTATTATATTATGTCTTAGAGAGAACAGCAGCTGTATTATTATATCTGAGAGAGAACAGCAGCTGTATTATTATATCTGAGAGAGAACAGCAGCTGTATTATTATATCTGAGAGAGAACAGCAGCTGTATTATTATATCTGAGAGAGAACATCAGCTGTATTATTATATCTGAGAGAGAACAGCAGCTGTATTATTATATCTGAGAGAGAACAGCAGCTGTATTATTATATCTGAGAGAGACAGCAGCTGTATTATTATATCTGACAGAGAACAGCAGCTGTGAGAGAGAACAGCAGCTGTATTATTATATCTGAGAGAGAACAACATCTGAGAGAGAACAGCAGCTGTATTATTATATCTGAGAGAGAACATCAGCTGTATTATTATATCTGAGAGAGAACAGCAGCTGTATTATTATATCTGAGAGAGAACAGCAGCTGTATTATTATATCTGAGAGAGAACAGCAGCTGTATTATTATATCTGAGAGAGAACAGCAGCTGTATTATTATATCTGAGAGAGAACAGCAGCTGTATTATTATATCTGAGATAGAACAGCAGCTGTATTATTATATCTGACAGAGAACAGCAGCTGTATTATTATATCTGAGAGAGAACAGCAGCTGTATTATTATATCTGAGATAGAACAGCAGCTGTATTATTATATCTGAGAGAACAGCAGCTGTATTATTATATCTGAGAGAGAACAGCAGCTGTATTATTATATCTGAGAGAGAACAGCAGCTGTATTATTATATCTGAGAGAGAACAGCAGCTGTATTATTATATCTGAGAGAACAGCAGCTGTATTATTATATCTGAGAGAGAACAGCAGCTGTATTATTATGAGAGAGAACATCAGCTGAGAGAGAACAGCAGCTGTATTATTATATCTGAGAGAGAACAGCAGCTGTATTATTATATCTGAGAGAGAACAGCAGCTGTATTATTATATGAGAGAGAACAGCAGCTGTATTATTATATGAGAGAGAACAGCAGCTGTATTATTATATCTGAGAGAGAACAGCAGCTGTATTATTATATCTGAGAGAGAACAGCAGCTGTATTATTATATCTGAGAGAGAACAGCAGCTGTATTATTATATCTGAGAGAGAACAGCAGCTGTATTATTATATCTGAGAGAGAACAGCAGCTGTATTATTATATCTGAGAGAGACAGCTGTATTATTAAATCTGAGAGAGAACAGCAGCTGTATTATTATATCTGAGAGAGAACAGCAGCTGTATTATTATATCTGAGAGAGAACAGCAGCTGTATTATTATATCTGAGAGAGAACAGAGCTGTATTATTATATCTGAGAGAGAACAGCAGCTGTATTATTATATCTGAGAGAGAACAGCAGCTGTATTATTATATCTGAGAGAGAACAGCAGCTGTATTATTATATCTGAGAGAGACAGAGAACAGCAGCTGTATTATTATATCTGAGAGAGAACAGCAGCTGTATTATTATATCTGAGAGAGAACAGCAGCTGTATTATTATATCTGAGAGAGAACAGCAGCTGTATTATTATATCTGAGAGAGAACAGCAGCTGTATTATTATATCTGAGAGAGAACAGCAGCTGTATTATTATATCTGAGAGAGAACAGCAGCTGTATTATTATATCTGAGAGAGAGCAGCTGTATTATTATAGAGAACAGCAGCTGTATTATTATATCTGAGAGAGAACAGCAGCTGTATTATTATATCTGAGAGAGAACAGCAGCTGTATTATTATATCTGAGAGAGAACAGCAGCTGTATTATTATATCTGAGAGAGAACAGCAGCTGTATTATTATATCTGAGAGAGAACAGCAGCTGTATTATTATATCTGAGAGAGAACAGCAGCTGTATTATTATATCTGAGAGAGAACAGCAGCTGTATTATTATATCTGAGAGAGAACAGCAGCTGTATTATTATATCTGAGAGAGAACAGCAGCTGTATTATTATATCTGAGAGAGAACAGCAGCTGTATTATTATATCTGAGAGAGAACAGCAGCTGTATTATTATATCTGAGAGAGAACAGCAGCTGTATTATTATATCTGAGAGAGAACAGCAGCTGTATTATTATATCTGAGAGAGACAGCAGCTGTATTATTATATCTGAGAGAGAACAGCAGCTGTATTATTATATCTGAGAGAGAACAGCAGCTGTATTATTATATCTGAGAGAGAACAGCAGCTGTATTATTATATCTGAGAGAGAACAGCAGCTGTATTATTATATCTGAGAGAGAACAGCAGCTGTATTATTATATCTGAGAGAGAACAGCAGCTGTATTATTATATCTGAGATAGAACCAGCAGCTGTATTATTATATCTGAGAGAGAACAGCAGCTGTATTATTATATCTGAGAGAGAACAGCAGCTGTATTATTATATCTGAGAGAGAACAGCAGCTGTATTATTATATCTGAGAGAGAACAGCAGCTGTATTATTATATCTGAGAGAGAACAGCAGCTGTATTATTATATCTGAGATAGAACAGCAGCTGTATTATTATATCTGAGAGAGAACAGCAGCTGTATTATTATATCTGAGAGAGAACAGCAGCTGTATTATTATATCTGAGAGAGAACAGCAGCTGTATTATTATATCTGAGAGAGAACAGCAGCTGTATTATTATATCTGAGAGAGAACAGCAGCTGTATTATTATATCTGAGAGAGAACAGCAGCTGTATTATTATATCTGAGAGAGAACAGCAGCTGTATTATTATATCTGAGAGAGAACAGCAGCTGTATTATTATATCTGAGAGACAGAACAGCAGAACAGCAGCTGTATTATTATATCTGAGAGAGAACAGCAGCTGTATTATTATATCTGAGAGAGAACAGCAGCTGTATTATTATATCTGAGATAGAACAGCAGCTGTATTATTATATCTGACAGAGAACAGCAGCTGTATTATTATATCTGAGAGAGAACAGCAGCTGTATTATTATATCTGTATTATTATATCTGAGAGAGAACAGCAGCTGTATTATTATATCTGAGAGAGAACAGCAGCTGTATTATTATATCTGAGAGAGAACAGCAGCTGTATTATTATATCTGAGAGAGAACAGCAGCTGTATTATTATATCTGAGAGAGAACAGCAGCTGTATTATTATATCTGAGAGAGAACAGCAGCTGTATTATTATATCTGAGAGAGAACATCAGCTGTATTATTATATCTGAGAGAGAACATCAGCTGTATTATTATATCTGAGAGAGAACAGCAGCTGTATTATTATATCGGAAGAGACAGCAGCTGTATTATTATATCTGAGAGAGAACAGCAGCTGTATTATTATATCTGAGAGAGAACAGCAGCTGTATTATTATATCTGAGAGAGAACATCAGCTGTATTATTAAATCTGAGAGAGAACAGCAGCTGTATTATTATATCTGAGAGAGAACAGCAGCTGTATTATTATATCTGAGAGAGACAGCAGCTGTATTATTATATCTGAGAGAGACAGCAGCTGTATTATTATATCTGAGAGAGAACAGCAGCTGTATTATTATATCTGAGAGAGCAGCTGTATTATTATCTGAGAGAGAACATCAGCTGTATTATTATATCTGAGAGAGAACAGCAGCTGTATTATTATATCTGAGAGAGAACAGCAGCTGTATTATTATATCTGAGAGAGACAGCAGCTGTATTATTATATCTGAGAGAGAACAGCAGCTGTATTATTATATCTGAGAGAGACAGAGAACAGCAGCTGTATTATTATATCTGAGAGAGAACAGCAGCTGTATTATTATATCTGAGAGAGAACAGCAGCTGTATTATTATATCTGAGAGAGAACAGCAGCTGTATTATTATATCTGAGATAGAACAGCAGCTGTATTATTATATCTGACAGAGAACAGCAGCTGTATTATTATATCTGAGAGAGAACAGCAGCTGTATTATTATATCTGAGAGAACAGCAGCTGTATTATTATATCTGAGAGAGAACAGCAGCTGTATTATTATATCTGAGAGAGAACAGCAGCTGTATTATTATATCTGAGAGAGAACATCAGCTGTATTATTATATCTGAGAGAGAACAGCAGCTGTATTATTATATCTGAGAGAGACAGAGAACAGCAGCTGTATTATTATATCTGAGAGAGACAGAGAACAGCAGCTGTATTATTATATCTGAGAGAGACAGCAGCTGTATTATTATATCTGAGAGAGAACAGCAGCTGTATTATTATATCTGAGAGAGAACAGCAGCTGTATTATTATATCTGAGAGAGAACAGCAGCTGTATTATTATATCTGAGATAGAACAGCAGCTGTATTATTATATCTGTATTATTATAGAGAGAACAGCAGCTGTATTATTATATCTGAGAGAGAACAGCAGCTGTATTATTATATCTGAGAGAGAACAGCAGCTGTATTATTATATCTGAGAGAGAACAGCAGCTGTATTATTATATCTGAGAGAGAACAGCAGCTGTATTATTATATCTGAGAGAGAACAGCAGCTGTATTATTATATCTGAGAGAGAACAGCAGCTGTATTATTATATCTATAGAACAGCAGCTGTATTATTATATCTGAGAGAACAGCAGCTGTATTATTATATCTGAGAGAGAACAGCAGCTGTATTATTATATCTGAGAGAGAACAGCAGCTGTATTATTATATCTGAGAGAGAACAGCAGCTGTATTATTATATCTGAGAGAGACAGCAGCTGTATTATTATATCTGAGAGAGAACAGCAGCTGTATTATTATATCTGAGAGAGAACAGCAGCTGTATTATTATATCTGAGAGAGAACAGCAGCTGTATTATTATATCTGAGAGAGAACAGCAGCTGTATTATTATATCTGAGAGAGAACAGCAGCTGTATTATTATATCTGAGATAGAACAGCAGCTGTATTATTATATCTGAGATAGAACAGCAGCTGTATTATTATATCTGACAGAGAACAGCAGCTGTATTATTATATCTGAGAGAGAACAGCAGCTGTATTATTATATCTGAGATAGAACAGCAGCTGTATTATTATATCTGAGATAGAACAGCAGCTGTATTATTATATCGGAGAGAGAACAGCAGCTGTATTATTATATCTGAGAGAGAACAGCAGCTGTATTATTATATCTGAGAGAGAACATCAGCTGTATTATTATATCTGAGAGAGAACAGCAGCTGTATTATTATATCTGAGAGAGAACAGCAGCTGTATTATTATATCTGAGAGAGAACATCAGCTGTATTATTAAATCTGAGAGAGAACATCAGCTGTATTATTATATCTGAGAGAGAACAGCAGCTGTATTATTATATCGGAGAGAGACAGCAGCTGTATTATTATATCTGAGAGAGACAGCAGCTGTATTATTATATCTGAGAGAGAACAGCAGCTGTATTATTATATCTGAGAGAGAACATCAGCTGTATTATTAAATCTGAGAGAGAACAGCAGCTGTATTATTATATCTGAGAGAGAGAGAACAGCAGCTGTATTATTATATCTGAGAGAGAACAGCAGCTGTATTATTATATCTGAGAGAGACAGCAGCTGTATTATTATATCTGAGAGAGAACAGCAGCTGTATTATTATATCTGAGAGAGAACAGCAGCTGTATTATTATATCTGAGAGAGAACAGCAGCTGTATTATTATATCTGAGAGAGAACAGCAGCTGTATTATTATATCTGAGAGAACAGCAGCTGTATTATTATATCTGAGAGAGAACAGCAGCTGTATTATTATATCTGAGAGAGAACAGCAGCTGTATTATTATATCTGAACAGAGAGACAGAGAACAGCAGCTGTATTATTATATCTGAGAGAGAACAGCAGCTGTATTATTATATCTGAGAGAGAACAGCAGCTGTATTATTATATCTGAGAGAGAACAGCAGCTGTATTATTATATCTGAGAGAGAACAGAGAGAGAACAGCAGCTGTATTATTATATCTGAGAGAGAACAGCAGCTGTATTATTATATCTGAGAGAGAACAGCAGCTGTATTATTATATCTGAGAGAGAACAGCAGCTGTATTATTATATCTGAGAGAGAACAGCAGCTGTATTATTATATCTGAGAGAGAACAGCAGCTGTATTATTATATCTGAGAGAGAACAGCAGCTGTATTATTATATCTGAGAGAGAACAGCAGCTGTATTATTATATCTGAGAGAGAACAGCAGCTGTATTATTATATCTGAGAGAGAACAGCAGCTGTATTATTATATCTGAGAGAGAACAGCAGCTGTATTATTATATCTGAGAGAACAGCAGCTGTATTATTATATCTGAGAGAGAACATCTGAGAGAGAACAGCAGCTGTATTATTATATCTGAGAGAGAACAGCAGCTGTATTATTATATCTGAGAGAGAACAGCAGCTGTATTATTATTATATCTGAGAGAGAACAGCAGCTGTATTATTATATCTGAGAGAGAACAGCAGCTGTATTATTATATCTGAGAGAGAACAGCAGAGAGAGAACAGCAGCTGTATTATTATATCTGAGAGAGAACAGCAGCTGTATTATTATATCTGAGAGAGAACAGCAGCTGTATTATTATATCTGAGAGAGAACAGCAGCTGTATTATTATATCTGAGAGAGAACATCTGAGAGAGAACAGCAGCTGTATTATTATATCTGAGAGAGAACAGCAGCTGTATTATTATATCTGAGAGAGAACAGCAGCTGTATTATTATATCTGAGAGAGAACAGCAGCTGTATTATTATATCTGAGAGAGAACAGCAGCTGTATTATTATATCTGAGAGAACAGCAGCTGTATTATTATATCTGAGAGAGAACAGCAGCTGTATTATTATATGAGAGAGAACAGCAGCTGTATTATTATATCTGAGAGAGAACAGCAGCTGTATTATTATATCTGAGAGAGAACAGCAGCTGTATTATTATATCTGAGAGAGAACAGCAGCTGTATTATTATATCTGAGAGAGAACAGCAGCTGTATTATTATATCTGAGAGAGAACAGCAGCTGTATTATTATATCTGAGAGAGAACAGCAGCTGTATTATTATATCTGAGAGAGAACAGCAGCTGTATTATTATATCTGAGAGAGAACAGCAGCTGTATTATTATATCTGAGAGAGAACAGCAGCTGTATTATTATATCTGAGAGAGAACAGCAGCTGTATTATTATATCTGAGAGAGAACAGCAGCTGTATTATTAAATCTGAGAGAGAACAGCAGCTGTATTATTATATCTGAGAGAGAACAGCAGCTGTATTATTATATCTGAGAGAGACAGCAGCTGTATTATTATATCTGAGAGAGACAGCAGCTGTATTATTATATCTGAGAGAGAACAGCAGCTGTATTATTATATCTGAGAGAGAACAGCAGCTGTATTATTATATCTGAGAGAGAACAGCAGCTGTATTATTATATCTGAGAGAGAACAGCAGCTGTATTATTATATCTGAGAGAGAACAGCAGCTGTATTATTATATCTGAGAGAGAACAGCAGCTGTATTATTATATCTGAGAGAGAGAGAACAGCAGCTGTATTATTATATCTGAGAGAGAACAGCAGCTGTATTATTATATCTGAGATAGAACAGCAGCTGTATTATTATATCTGAGATAGAACAGCAGCTGTATTATTATATCTGACAGAGAACAGCATCTGTATTATTATATCTGAGAGAGAACAGCAGCTGTATTATTATATCTGAGATAGAACAGCAGCTGTATTATTATATCTGAGATAGAACAGCAGCTGTATTATTATATCTGAGAGAGAACAGAGAGAGAACAGCAGCTGTATTATTATATCTGAGAGAGAACAGCAGCTGTATTATTATATCTGAGAGAGAACAGCAGCTGTATTATTATATCTGAGAGAGAACAGCAGCTGTATTATTATATCTGAGAGAGAACAGCAGCTGTATTATTATATCTGAGAGAGAACATCAGCTGTATTATTATATCTGAGAGAGAACATCAGCTGTATTATTATATCTGAGAGAGAACAGCAGCTGTATTATTATATCGGAGAGAGAACAGCAGCTGTATTATTATATCTGAGAGAGACAGCAGCTGTATTATTATATCTGAGAGAGAACAGCAGCTGTATTATTATATCTGAGAGAGAACATCAGCTGTATTATTAAATCTGAGAGAGAACATCAGCTGTATTATTATATCTGAGAGAGACAGAGAACAGCAGCTGTATTATTATATCTGAGAGAGAACAGCAGCTGTATTATTATATCTGAGAGAGACAGCAGCTGTATTATTATATCTGAGAGAGAACAGCAGCTGTATTATTATATCTGAGAGAGAACAGCAGCTGTATTATTATATCTGAGAGAGAACAGCAGCTGTATTATTATATCTGAGAGAGAACAGCAGCTGTATTATTATATCTGAGAGAGAACAGCAGCTGTATTATTATATCTGACAGAGAACAGCAGCTGTATTATTATATCTGAGAGAGAACAGCAGCTGTATTATTATATCTGAGAGAGAACAGCAGCTGTATTATTATATCTGAGAGAGAACATCAGCTGTATTATTATATCTGAGAGAGAACAGCAGCTGTATTATTATATCTGAGAGAGACAGAGAACAGCAGCTGTATTATTATATCTGAGAGAGACAGAGAACAGCAGCTGTATTATTATATCTGAGAGAGACAGCAGCTGTATTATTATATCTGAGAGAGAACAGCAGCTGTATTATTATATCTGAGAGAGAACAGCAGCTGTATTATTATATCTCAGAGAGAACAGCAGCTGTATTATTATATCTGAGAGAGAACATCAGCTGTATTATTATATCTGAGATAGAACAGCAGCTGTATTATTATATCTGAGAGAGAACAGCAGCTGTATTATTATATCTGAGAGAGAACAGCAGCTGTATTATTATATCTGAGAGAGAACAGCAGCTGTATTATTATATCTGAGAGAGACAGCAGCTGTATTATTATATCTGAGAGAGAACAGCAGCTGTATTATTATATCTGAGAGAGAACAGCAGCTGTATTATTATATCTGAGAGAGAACAGCAGCTGTATTATTATATCTGAGAGAGAACAGCAGCTGTATTATTATATCTGAGAGAGACAGCAGCTGTATTATTATATCTGAGAGAGAACAGCAGCTGTATTATTATATCTGAGAGAGAACAGCAGCTGTATTATTATATCTGAGAGAGAACAGCAGCTGTATTATTATATCTGAGAGAGAACAGCAGCTGTATTATTATATCTGACAGAGAACAGCAGCTGTATTATTATATCTGAGAGAGAACAGCAGCTGTATTATTATATCTGAGAGAGAACAGCAGCTGTATTATTATATCTGAGATAGAACAGCAGCTGTATTATTATATCTGACAGAGAACAGCAGCTGTATTATTATATCTGAGAGAGAACAGCAGCTGTATTATTATATCTGAGATAGAACAGCAGCTGTATTATTATATCTGAGAGAGAACAGCAGCTGTATTATTATATCTGAGAGAGAACAGCAGCTGTATTATTATATCTGAGAGAGAACAGCAGCTGTATTATTATATCTGAGAGAGAACAGCAGCTGTATTATTATATCTGAGAGAGAACAGCAGCTGTATTATTATATCTGAGAGAGAACAGCAGCTGTATTATTATATCTGAGAGAGAACAGCAGCTGTATTATTATATCTGAGAGAGAACAGCAGCTGTATTATTATATCTGAGAGAGAACAGCAGCTGTATTATTATATCTGAGAGAGAACAGCAGCTGTATTATTATATCTGAGAGAGAACAGCAGCTGTATTATTATATCTGAGAGAGAACAGCAGCTGTATTATTATATCTGAGAGAGAACAGCAGCTGTATTATTATATCTGAGAGAGAACAGCAGCTGTATTATTATATCTGAGAGAGAACAGCAGCTGTATTATTATATCTGAGAGAGAACAGCAGCTGTATTATTATATCTGAGAGAGAACAGCAGCTGTATTATTATATCTGAGAGAGAACATCAGCTGTATTATTATATCTGAGAGAGAACATCAGCTGTATTA
>NW_027259919.1:0-7500 GCF_045791955.1 Oncorhynchus clarkii lewisi
GGCTTGGTGGACAAAAGGGAAGTGGGGGTCGACTGAGATGAGACAACACAAAGTTAATAATTATAACAATTGAAATGCTAATCCTTTGCACATGAACTCTCACTCATTCAGGAACAATTGCAATCAATATATATATATATATTTATGCTCAGTGTGTCATTGGGATCTCTGTTGAAAAGTTTGTTTCTGTTGGAGATTCTGTCCTCTCTCTCTCTGCCGTGGTTAGATGGATAGTTCAGAGTGACATTCATTCATGTCGTTATAGAATAGATGTTTGGGCGGTTGTCGGTCTTCGCGTTCAATGATACCGAATTCCTAGCTGCAGACTAGAAATTAATATCAAAGACTTGTTCTTATTCTGTCGGTATCGATAGTCTAAGAGTATAACCACGTGGGATGGTTAAAAGATTCAGCAGTCTGGTCTCAAACCTTGGCCCTCTCGTTATCGAGGTAAGCTGGTCTGCAACCTTTGGCCTCTCGTAACTGAGAGAAACATGGTCTGTTGAGAAATTCTCAAAGTGGGGGTTTTATTCGGGAGTTGCAGAAAAGGCTGTCTCATGACGCCAGGTCCTAACTGTGCTCATGGGCGGGCCTCTGATTTAGTTCAACTCAAAAGGGTACTGGAGTTTCCTTCATTAAACAGTCCAAAACCACATTACACAATTTCACAAACAGCTCCATCCTCACTCATTCATCTTATACAACAATTAGATGTAAGCCTCATTACTGAGGCTATTATACACTGCTCAAAAAAATAAAGGGAACACTAAAATAACCCATCCTAGATCTGAATGAATGAAATATTCTTATTAAATACTTTTTTCTTTACATAGTTGAATATGCTGACAACAAAATCACACAAAAATGATCAATGAAATCAAATTTATCAACCCATGGAAGTCTGGATTTGGAGTCACACTCAAAATTAAAGTGGAAAACCACACTACAGGCTGATCCAACTTTGATGTAATGTCCTTAAAACAAGTAAAAATGAGGCTCAGTAGTGTGTGTGGCCTCCACGTGCCTGTATGACCTCCCTACAACGCCTGGGAATGCTCCTGATGAGGTGGCGGATGGTCTCCTGAGGGATCTCCTCCCAGACCTGGACTAAAGCATCCGCCAACTCCTGAACAGTCTGTGGTGCAACGTGGCGTTGGTGGATGGAGCGAGACATGATGTCCCAGATGTGCTCAATTGGATTCAGGTCTGGGGAACGGGCGGGCCAGTGCATAGCATCAATGCCTTTCTCTTGCAGGAACTGCTGACACACTCCAGCCACATGAGGTCTAGCATTGTCTTGCATTAGGAAGAACCCAGGGCCAACCGCACCAGCATCTTGTCTCACAAGGGGTCTGAGGATCTCATCTTGGTACCTAATGGCAGTCAGGCTACCTCTGGCGAGCACATGGAGGGCTATGCGGCCCCTCAAAGAAATGCCACCCCACACCATGACTGACCCACCGCCAAACCGGTAATGCTGGAGGATGTTGCAGGCAGCAGAACGTTCTCTACGGCGTCTCCAGACTCTGTCACGTCTGTCACATGTGCTCAGTGTGAACCTGCTTTCATCTGTGAAGAGTACAGGGTGCCAGTGGTGAATTTGCAAATCTTGGTGTTCTCTGGCAAATGCCAAACGTCCTGCACGGTGTTGGGCTGTAAGCACAACCCCCACCTGTGGACGTCGGGCCCTCATACCACCCTCATGGAGTCTGTTTCTGACCGTTTGAGCAGACACATGCACATTTGTGGCCTGCTGGAGGTCATTTTGCAGGGCTCTGGCAGTGCTCCTCCTGCTCCTCCTTGCACAAAGGCGGAGGTAGCCGTCCTGCTGCTGGGTTGTTGCCCTCCTACGGCCTCCTCCACATCTCCTGATGTACTGGCCTGTCTCCTGGTAGCGCCTCCATGCTCTGGACACTACGCTGACAGACACAGCAAACCTTCTTGCCACAGCTCGCATTGATGTGTCATCCTGGATGAGCTGCACTACCTGAGCCACTTGTGTGGGTTGTAGACTCCATCTCATGCTACCACTAGAGTGAAAGCACCGCCAGCAGTCAAAAGTGACCAAAACATCAGCCAGGAAGCATAGGAACTGAGAAGTGGTCTGTGGTCACCACCTGCAGAACCACTCCTTTATTGGGGGTGTCTTGCTAATTGCCTATAATTTCCACCTGTTGTCTATTCCATTTGCACAACAGCATGTGAAATGTATTGTCAATCAGTGTTGCTTCCTAAGTGGACAGTTTGATTTCACAGAAGTGTGATTAACTTGGAGTTACATTGTGTTGTTTAAGTGTTCCCTTTATTTTTTTGAGCAGCGTATAAACAGAGTTATGGTAATGTGGCTGTATTGTCTCCAATGAGCTTCCCCAAGTTGTACCAAATGGACCATTCTTCACTGATCTTTTATACCTTCTCCAGAACATAAATGTTGTTCAGTTCTGTGAGGTGGAAGAAATTCCTTTGTTCTCTATGTAAATTCATTCTATCTCTATACTGTGGCCATGAGGAGACAAACTCCTCCAGGAATTTACGACCTCTCAGACCACAGCAGCCTGGGTGTAGGAGACAGGGGGAGGGGGGCGGGGCTTGCTGTACCCAAAGAGGGCAACGTCAAAGCAGTGCGTTTGTGTGTGAGGGTATGCGTATGTGTGTGTGTGTGTGTGTGTGTGTGTGTGTGTGTGTGTGTGTGTGTGTGTATGTATGTTTGTATGCATGTGTGGGTGTGTGTGGGTGTGTGTGTGTGTGTGTGGGTGTGTGTGTGTATGTGTGTGTGTGTGTGTGTATGTACGTGTGTGTGTGTGTGTGTGTGTGTCTCTCCTGCAGGCTCCCCCCCCCCTCTCTCTCTAACCCCCCCTCTCTCTCGAACCTCTCTCTCCTGCAGCCTGTC
This sequence comes from Oncorhynchus clarkii lewisi, assembly GCF_045791955.1. Taxonomy (NCBI): domain Eukaryota; kingdom Metazoa; phylum Chordata; class Actinopteri; order Salmoniformes; family Salmonidae; genus Oncorhynchus; species Oncorhynchus clarkii. The sequence goes on from NW_027259919.1 coordinate 2,891, forward strand.
CCAGCCCTCCAGTGTTTCTGTCTCTGTCTGAAGAGCAGGACCACAACCTGACTCTCAGCTGGACACCTGGAAACACACACAACTCCCCCACCACAGGTACACACGCGCACCGACACACACACACACATTTACTATACGTATTTACTATATGTATTTACTATACGTATTTACTATATGTATTTACTATATGTATTTACTATATGTATTTACTATACGTATTTACTATATGTATTTACTATATGTATTTACTATATGTATTTACTATATGTATTTACTATACATATTTACTATATGTATTTACTATATGTATTTACTATACGTATTTACTATATGTATTTACTATATGTATTTACTATATGTATTTACTATATGTATTTACTATACGTATTTACTATATGTATTTACTATATGTATTTACTATATGTATTTACTATACGTATTTACTATATGTATTTACTATACGTATTTACTATATGTATTTACTATACGTATTTACTATATGTATTTACTATATGTATTTACTATATGTATTTACTATATGTATTTACTATATGTATTTACTATACGTATTTACTATACGTATTTACTATATGTATTTACTATACGTATTTACTATATGTATTTACTATATGTATTTACTATACATCTGTATTCCTGTCAGAGTATCAGAGGATCTGAGATATTTCAGAGAAGTATTAAAGACTGTCAGTCATACTGGATACAAATATTAAAGACTGTCAGTCACACTGGATACAAATATTAAAGACTGTCAGTCACACTGGATACAAATATTAAAGACTGTCAGTCACACTGGATACAAATATTAAAGACTGTCAGTCACACTGGATACAGATATTAAAGACTGTCAGTCACACTGGATACAAATATTAAAGACTTGTTAGTCACACTGGATACAGATATTAAAGACTGTCAGTCACACTGGATACAAATATTAAAGACTGTCAGTCACACTGGATACAAATATTAAAGACTGTCAGTCACACTGGATACAAATATTAAAGACTGTCAGTCACACTGGATACAAATATTAAAGACTGTCAGTCACACTGGATACACATATTAAAGACTGTCAGTCACACTGGATACAAATATTAAAGACTGTCAGTCACACTGGATACAGATATTAAAGACGTGTCAGTCACACTGGATACAGATATTAAAGACTGTCAGTCACACTGGATACAAATATTAAAGACTGTCAGTCACAGTGGATACAAATATTAAAGACTGTCAGTCACACTGGATACAAATATTAAAGACTGTCAGTCACACTGGATACAGATATTAAAGACTTGTCAGTCACACTGGATACAAATATTAAAGACTGTCAGTCACACTGGATACAAATATTAAAGACTGTCAGTCACACTGGATACAAATATTAAAGACTGTCAGTCACACTGGATACAAATATTAAAGACTGTCAGTCACACTGGATACAGATATTAAAGACTGTCAGTCACACTGGATAAAAGCATCTAGTCAGCTCAATGTAAATGTATTTGGAATTCTGGTGACTTCCTGAATTGACTGAATTGTTCCTGTAAACACACATTTATATTTGACTGTTTGTCTGTAGAGTTTGTGGTGGAGGTAAAGGAGGAGAAACATCCTGAGGGGAAGTGGGAGTCACATCGTGTGACTGGGGATGTCAATCATCTGGAGTTACACCTCCTCCCGTACTCCACCTACCGCTTCCGGGTCAGCGGGGTCAACAGACTGGGGAGGAGCGACCCATCAGAAATCTCTGAGGCCTACAGCACCCTACCCACAGGTCTGACACACACAAGCAGAGACGCCGGTCAAATCAAATCAAATTGTATTTGTCAAATGCTGAATACAACAGCTGTAGACCTTACCATGAAATGCTGAATACAACAGCTGTAGACCTAGTAGTTGGTGAAACAGGCGAGGCAATCATTTGAGAAACCAATGCTCTGGAGTCTGCCGATAAGAATGCGATGATTGTCAAAGGCCTTGGCCAGGTCGATGAATACGGCTGCACAGTATTGTCTCTTATCGATGTCGGTTATGATATCATTTACGACCTTGAGCATGGCTGAGGTGCACTCATGACCAGCTCTGAAACTAGATTGCATAGCGGGGAAGGTACGGTGCGATTCTAAATAGTTGGTGATCTATTTGTTAACTTGGCTTTCGAAGACCTTAGAAAGGCAGGGTAGGATAGATATAGGTCTGTAGCAGTTTGGGTCTAGAGTGTCTCCCCCTTTTGAAGAGGAGGATGACCGCGGCAGCTTTCAATCTTTGGGGATTTCAGATAATACGAAAGAAAGGTTGAACAGACTAGTAATAGGGTTTGCAACAATTTCAGCAGATAATTTAGAAAGAGAGGGTCCAGATTGTCTAGCCTAGCTGATTTATAGGGGTCCAGATTTTGCAGCTCAGGGTGCCCGTGTTTACGGATTTGGGGTTGTACCTGGTAGGTTCATTGATAATTTGTGTGAGATTGAGGGCTTCAAGCTTAGATTGTAGGATGGCCGGGGTGTTAAGCATGTCCCAGTTTAGGTCACCTAACAGCACGAGCTCTGAAGATAGATGGGGGGCAATCAATTCACATATGGTGTCCAGGGAACAGCTGGGGGCAGAGGGTGGTCTATAGCAAGCGGCAACAGTGACAGACTTGTTTCTGAAAAGGTGGATTTTTAAAAGTAGAAGCTGAAATTGTTTGGGCACAGACCTGGATAGCATGACAGAACTCTACAGGCTAACTCCCCCATCCCCCCTTTGGCAGTTCTATCTTGTCGCAAATGTTATAGTTAGGGATGGAAATTTCAGGGGTTTTGTTGGTATTCCTAAACCAGGATTCAGACACTGCTAGGACATCCGGGTTGGCAGAGTGTGCTAAAGCAGTGAATAAAACGCTTTTAGGGAGGAGGCTTCTAATGTTAACATGCATGAAACCAAGGCTTTTACGGTTCCAGAAGTCAACAAATGAGAGCGCCTGGGGATTGGGAGTAGAGCTAGGCACTGCAGGGGCTGAATTAACCTCTACATCACCAGAGGAACCGAGGAGGAGTAGAATAAGGGTGCTGCCAAAGGCTAAAATAACTGGTCGTCTAGTACGTTTGGAACAGAGAGTAAAAGGAGCAGATTTCTTGGCAAGGAATAGATTCAAGGCATAATGGTATGATTAAAGAGATATTGTCTCTAGAAACATAATTTAAACCAGGTGATGTGTCGGAGGTGGAACTAAAGGGTTAGCTAAGGCATATTGAGCAGGGCTAGAGGCTCTACAGTGAAATAAGTCTAATCACTAACCAAAACAGCAATGGACAAGGCACATTGACATTAGGGAGAGGCATGCGTAGCCGTGTGATCATAGGGGTCCAGTGATTGGCTTGAGTCGGAGACACTCGATTCAGACAGCTAGCGGGCCGGGACTAGCATGCTAGGAGAAGGGCCTTAGAGGGACATCGCAACGGAAGAAGTCTGTTGTAGTCCCCTCGTGCTGTTACGTCGGCAGACCAGTCGTCATGGATCAGTAGGGCTCCGTGTGGTAAAAGGGTCCAGGCCAATTGGTAAAATAGGTATAGTGGCCAAAGAACTTGTCCGATGGGCCTCTTCAGCTAACAGTCCAATATGCTCTAGACAGCTAGTGGGCCGCGGCTAGCAGGCTAGCAGATGGACATTCAGGGGACGTCGCGACGGAGGAGCCAGTTGAAAAAACCCCTTGGGCAGATTATGTCGGTAGTCCAGTCATGATGGATCGGCGGGGCTCCGTGTAAAAAGGGTCCAGGCCATTTGGCAAAATAGGTATTGTAGCCCAATAATTGGCTGATGGACCTCTTCAGCTAGCCGGGAGATGGGCCTAGCTCGAGGCTAGCTTCAGGCTAACTGGTGCTTGCTTCGGGACAGAGATGTTAGCCAGGAGTAGCCACTCTGATAGCAGCTAGCTAGCTGTGATGATCCGGTGTAAAGGTTCAGAGCTTGCAGCAGGAATTCTGAGATGTGGTAGAGAAAAAGCAGTCCAATATGCTCTGGGTTGATGTCGCGCTGTGCTGACTGGCAGGAGTTGACCTGGCTGAGGCTGGCTGATGTCCAAGTTAACGGTGATGACTGCTAGCGTTGGCTATCTGACTACTAGCTAGTAACTAGTTAGCTGGCTAGCTGCTGATGGGGGTTCCGGTTCTAAAGTGTAAAAAAATTGTTGATCTGTACCACATTGGTTGAGGCGGGTTACTTCAGAGTCTGTTGGTGTTATAACTCTCTCTCTCTGATTACATTAGTCTGTTGTTGTAACTCTCTCTCTCCCCCTCTCTCTCTAGTTCCTGAAAGTTACCCTCTAAATGTGCGTAGTGAGTCTACAGAACCAGGAACACTGGTCATCATGTGGGAGGTACACATGCTCTTGTTTCTGTGTGTGTGTGTGTGTGTGTGTGTGTGTGTGTGTGTGTGTGTGTGTGTGTGTGTGTGTGTGTGTGTGTGTGTGTGTGTGTGTGTGTGTGTGTGTGTGTGTGTGTGTGTGTGTGTGTGTGTGTGTGAATTGTGTGAATTGTGTGTCTGTGGTGTGAGTGTGATGTGTGTGTTGTGAGTATTTTGTGGTGTGTGTGTGAGTGTGATGTGTGTGT
>NW_027259919.1:12500-20600 GCF_045791955.1 Oncorhynchus clarkii lewisi
GGAACAGTATAGACTAACACAGGGAACAGTATATACTAACACAGGGAACAGTATAGACTAACACGGGGAACAGTATAGACTAACTCAGAGATGTTACACAGGGAACAGAATACACTAACACAGAGAACAGTATAGACTAACACAGGGAACAATATAGACTAACACAGATGTTACACAGGGAACAGTATAGACTAACACAGGGAACAGCATAGACTAACACAGGGAACAGCATAGACTAACATGGGGAACGGTATAGACTTACTCAGAGATGTTACACAGGGACAGTATAGACTAACACAGGGAACAGTATAGACTAACACAGGGAACAGTATAGACTAACACAGGGAACAGCATAGACTAACATATAGACTAACACAGGGAACAGTATAGACTAACACAGGGAACAGTATAGACTAACACAGGGAACAGCATAGACTAACATATAGACTAACACAGGGAACAGAATAGACTAACACAGGGAACAGTATAGACTAACTCAGAGATGTTACACAGGGAACAGTATAGACTAACACAGGGAACAATATAGACTAACACAGGGAACAGTATAGACTAACACAGGGAACAGTATAGACTAACACAGAGATGTGACACAGGGAACAATATAGACTAACACAGGGAAAAGTATAGAACAACAAAGGGAACAGTATAAACTAACACAGGGAACAGTATAGACTAACATATAGAATAACACAGGGTACAGTATAGACTAACACAGGGAACAGTATAGACTAACACAGGGAACAGTATAGACTAACATATAGAATAACACAGGGAACAGTATAGACTAACACAGGGAACAGTATAGACTAACATATAGAATAACACAGGGTACAGTATAGACTAACACAGGGAAAAGTATAGAACAACACAGGGAACAGTATAGACTAACACAGGGAACAGTATAGACTAACTCAGAGATGTTACACAGGGAACAGTATAGACTAACGCAGGGAACAGTATAGACTGACACAGGGAAAAATATAGACTACCACAGGGAACAGTATAAACTAACACAGGGAACAGTATAGACTAACACAGGGAACAGGATAGACCGACACAGGGAACAAGATAGACCGACACAGGGAACAGGATAGACCGACACAGGGAACAGTATAGACTAATACAGGGAACAGGATAGACTGACACAGGGAAGAGTATAGACTAACTCAGAGATGTTACACAGGGAACAGTATAGACTAACACAGGGAACAGTATCGACTAACATATAGACTAACACAGGGAACCGTATAAACTAACACAGGGAACAGTATAGACTAACACAGGGAACAGTATAGACTAACTCAGAGATGTTACACAGGGAACAGTATAGACTACCACAGGGAACAGTATAGACTACCACAGGGAACAGTATAGACTAACACAGGGAACAGTATAGACTAACACAGGGAACAGGATAGACCGACACAGGGAACAGTATATACTAACACAGGGAACAGTATAGCCTAATACAGGGAACAGGATAGAATTACACAGGGAACAGTATAGACTAACACAGGGAACAGTATAGACTAACTCAGAGATGTTACACAGGGGACAGTATAGAGTAACACAGGGAACAGTATAGACTAACACAGGGAACAGTATAGACTAACACAGGGAACAATATAGACTAACACAGGAAACAGTATAGACTAACACAGGGAACAGTATAGACTAACACAGGGAACAGTATAGACTAACACAGGGAACAGTATAGACTAACACAGGGAACAGTATAGACTAACACAGGGAACAGTATATAATAACACAGGGAACAGTATAGACTAACACAGGGAACAGTATAGACTAACTCAGAGATGTTACACAGGGAACAGTATAGACTAACACAGGGAACAGTATAGACTACCACAGGGAACAGTATAGACTAACACAGGGAACAGTATAGACTAACACAGGGAACAGGATAGACCGACACAGGGAACAGTATATACTAACACAGGGAACAGTATAGCCTAATACAGGGAACAGGATAGAATGACACAGGGAACAGTATAGACTAACACAGGGAACAGTATAGACTAACTCAGAGATGTTACACAGGGAACAGTATAGATTTACACAGGGAACAGTATAGACTAACACCGGGAACCGTATAGACTAACACAGAGATGTTACACAGGGAACAGTATAGACTAACACAGAGATGTTAGACATGGAACAGTATAGACTAACACAGGGAACAGTATAGACTAACACAGGGAACAGGATAGACTGACACAGGAAATTGTATAGACTAACACAGGGAACAGTATAGACTAACACAGAGATGTAACACAAGGAACAGTATAGATGTACACAGGGAACAGTATAGACTAACACATGGAACCGGATAGACTGACACAGGGAACAGTATAGATTAACACAGGGAACAGTATAGACTAAAACTGAGATGTAACACAGGGAACAGTATAGACTAACACGGGGAACAGTATAGACCAACACAACAGTATATACTAGCTCGGAGAACAGTATAGACTAACACAGGGATCAGTATAGACTAACACAGGGAACAGCATAGACTAACACAGGGAACAGCATAGACTAATACAGGGAACAGTATAGACTAACATATAGAATAACACAGGGAAGAGTATAGACTAACACAGGGAACAGTATAGACTAACACAGGGAACAATATAGACTAACACAGGGAACAGTATAGACTAGCACAGGGAACAGTATAGACTAGCACAGGGAACAGTATAGACTAACACAGGGAACAGTATAGACTAACACAGGGAACAGTATAGACTAACACAGGGGACAGTATAGACTAACACAGGGAACATTATAGACTAACACAGGGAACAGTATAGAATAAGATAGGGAACAGTATAGACTAACACAGATGTTTCACAGGGAACAGTATAGACTAACACAGAGAACAGTATAGACTTACATAGAACCGTATAGACTAACATATCGAACCGTATAGACTAACACAGGGAACCATATAGACTAACACAGGGAACAGTATAGACTAACTCAGAGATGTTACACAGGGAACAGTATAGACTAACACAGGGAACAGTATAGACTAACACAGGGATCAGTATAGACTAACATATAGATGCAACACAGGGAACAGTATAGACTAACACAGGGAACAGTATAGACTTACACAGGGAACAGTATAGACTAACACAGGGAACAGTATAGACTAACACAGGGAACAGTATAGACTAACACAGGGAACAGTATAGACTAAGATAGGGAACAGTATAGACTAACACTGAGATGTAACACAGGGAACAGTATAGACTAACACGGGGAACAGTATAGACCAACACAACAGTATATACTAGCTCGGAGAACAGTATAGACTAACACAGGGAACAGCATAGACTAACACAGGGAACAGCATAGACTAATACAGGGAACAGTATAGACTAACATATAGACTAACACAGGGAACAGTATAGACTAATACAGGGAATAGTATAGAATAACACAGGGAACAGTATAGACTAACACAGGGAACAATATAGACTAACACAGGGAACAGTATAGACTAGCACAGGGAACAGTATAGACTAGCACAGGGAACAGTATAGACTAGCACAGGGAACAGTATAGACTAACACAGGGGACAGTATAGACTAACACAGGGAACAGTATAGACTAACACAGGGAACAGTATAGACTAAGATAGGGAACAGTATAGACTAACACAGAGATGTTAGACATGGAACAGTATAGACTAACAAAGAGAACAGTATAGACTAACAAAGAGAACAGTATAGACTAACATATAGACTAACACAGGGAACCGTATAGACTGACACAGGGAACAGTATAGACTAACACAGGGAACAGTATAGACTAACACAGGGAACAGTATAGACTAACACAGGGAATAGTATAGACTAAGATAGGGAACAGTATAGACTAACAAGGATATGTTACACAGGGAACAGTATTGACTAACACAGGGAACAGTATAGACTAACATATAGATGCAACACAGGGAACAGTATAGACTGACACAGGGAACAGTATAGACTAACACAGGGAATAGTATAGACTAACACAGGGAACAGTATAGACTAACTCAGAGATGTTACACAGGGAACAGTATTGACTAACACAGGGAACAGTATAGACTAACACAGGGAACAGTATAGACTAACATATAGATGCTACACAGGGAACCGTATAGATTGACACAGGGAACAGTATAGACTAACACAGGGAACAGTATAGACTAACACAGGGAACAGTATAGACTAACACAGGGAACAGTATAGACTAAGATAGGGAACAGTATAGACTAACATGGAGATGTTACTCAGGGAACAGTATAGGCGGACACAGGGAACAGTATAGACTAACACAGAGAACAGTATAGACTAAGATAGGGAACAGTATAGACTAACACAGGGAACAGTATAGACTAAGATAGGGAACAGTATAGACTAACATGGAGATGTTGGACATGGAACAGTATAGACGGACACAGGGAAGAGTATAGACTAACACAGAGAACAGTATAGACTAACATAGATGCAACACAGGGAACCGTATAGACTAACACAGGGAACCTTATAGACTAACATAGGGAACTGTATAGACTAACACAGGGAACCATATAGACTACCACAGGGAACAGTATAGACTAACATAGATGCAACACAGGGAACCGTATAGACTAACACAGGGAACCGTATAGACTAACACAGGGAACCGTATAGACTAACACAGGGAACCATATAGACTAACACAGAGATTTAACACAGGGACCAGTATAGACTAACACAGGGAACAGTATAGACTAACACAGGGAACAGTATAGACTAACACAGGGAACAGTATAGACTAACACAGGGAACAGTATAGACTAAGATAGGGAACAGTATAGACTAACACAGAGAACAGTATAGACTAACATAAATGCAACACAGGGAACCGTATAGACTAACACAGGGAACCTTATAGACTAACATAGGGAACCGTATAGACTAACACAGGGAACCATATAGACTAACACAGGGAACCGTATAGACTAACACAGAGATTTAACACAGTGACCAGTATAGACTAACACAGGGAACAGCATAGACTAACACAGGGAAAAGTATAGACTAACATATAGACTAACACAGGGAACCGTATAGACTGACACAGGGAACAGGATAGACTAACACAGGGAACAGTATAGACTAACACAGGGAACAGTATAGACTAACACAGGGAAAAGTATAGACTAACACAGGGAACAGTATAGACTAACTCAGAGATGTTACACAGGGAACAGTATAGACTAACACAGGGAACAGTATCGACTAACACAGAGACGTAACACAGGGAACAGTGTAGACTAACACAGGGAACAGTATAGACTAACACAGGGAACAGTATAGACTAACACAGGGAACAGGATAGACCGACACAGGGAACAGTATAGACTAATACAGGGAACAGGATAGACTGACACAGGGAACAGTATAGACTAACACAGGGAACAGTATAGACTAACTCAGAGATGTTACACAGGGAAAAGGATAGACTGACACAGGGAACAGTATAGACTAACACAGGGAACAGTATAGACTAACTCAGAGATGTTACACAGGGAACAGTATAGACTAACACAGGGAACAGTATAGACTAACTCAGAGATGTAACACAGGGAACAGTGTAGACTAACACAGGGAACAATGTAGACTAACACAGGGAACAGTATATACTATCACAGGGAACAGTATAGACTAACACAGGGAACAGTATAGACTAACACAGGGAACAGTATAGACTAACATATAGACTGACACAGGGAACCGTATAGACTGACACAGGGAACAGGATAGACTAACACAGGGAACAGGATAGACTAACACAGGGAACAGTATAGACTAACACAGGGAACAGTATAGACTAACACAGGGAACAGGATAGACTGACACAGGGAACAGTACAGACTAACACAGGGAACAGTATAGACTAACTCAGAGATGTTACACAGGGAACAGGATAGACTGACACAGGGAACAGTATTGACTAACACAGGGAACAGTATAGACTAACTCAGAGATGTTACACAGGGAACAGTATAGACTAACACAGGGAACAGTATAGACTAACTCAGAGATGTAACACAGGGAACAGTGTAGACTAACACAGGGAACAGTATAGACTAGCACAGGGAACAGTATAGACTAACACAGGGGACAGTATAGACTAACACAGGGAACAGTATAGACTAACACAGGGAACAGTATAGACTAGCACAGGGAACAGTATAGACTAGCACAGGGAACAGTATAGACTAGCACAGGGAACAGTATAGACTAACACAGGGGACAGTATAGACTAACACAGGGAACAGTATAGACTAACACAGGGAACAGTATAGACTAAGATAGGGAACAGTATAGACTAACACAGAGATGTTAGACATGGAACAGTATAGACTAACAAAGAGAACAGTATAGACTAACAAAGAGAACAGTATAGACTAACATATAGACTAACACAGGGAACCGTATAGACTGACACAGGGAACAGTATAGACTAACACAGGGAACAGTATAGACTAACACAGGGAACAGTATAGACTAACACAGGGAATAGTATAGACTAAGATAGGGAACAGTATAGACTAACAAGGATATGTTACACAGGGAAGCATATGACTAACACAGGGAACAGTATAGACTAACATATAGATGCAACACAGGGAACAGTATAGACTGACACAGGGAACAGTATAGACTAACACAGGGAATAGTATAGACTAACACAGGGAACAGTATAGACTAACTCAGAGATGTTACACAGGGAACAGTATTGACTAACACAGGGAACAGTATAGACTAACACAGGGAACAGTATAGACTAACATATAGATGCTACACAGGGAACCGTATAGATTGACACAGGGAACAGTATAGACTAACACAGGGAACAGTATAGACTAACACAGGGAACAGTATAGACTAACACAGGGAACAGTATAGACTAAGATAGGGAACAGTATAGACTAACATGGAGATGTTACTCAGGGAACAGTATAGGCGGACACAGGGAACAGTATAGACTAACACAGAGAACAGTATAGACTAAGATAGGGAACAGTATAGACTAACACAGGGAACAGTATAGACTAAGATAGGGAACAGTATAGACTAACATGGAGATGTTGGACATGGAACAGTATAGACGGACACAGGGAAGAGTATAGACTAACACAGAGAACAGTATAGACTAACATAGATGCAACACAGGGAACAATATAGACTAACACAGGGAACCTTATAGACTAACATAGGGAACTGTATAGACTAACACAGGGAACCATATAGACTACCACAGGGAACAGTATAGACTAACATAGATGCAACACAGGGAACCGTATAGACTAACACAGGGAACCGTATAGACTAACACAGGGAACCGTATAGACTAACACAGGGAACCATATAGACTAACACAGAGATTTAACACAGGGACCAGTATAGACTAACACAGGGAACAGTATAGACTAACACAGGGAACAGTATAGACTAACACAGGGAACAGTATAGACTAACACAGGGAACAGTATAGACTAAGATAGGGAACAGTATAGACTAACACAGAGAACAGTATAGACTAACATAAATGCAACACAGGGAACCGTATAGACTAACACAGGGAACCTTATAGACTAACATAGGGAACCGTATAGACTAACACAGGGAACCATATAGACTAACACAGGGAACCGTATAGACTAACACAGAGATTTAACACAGTGACCAGTATAGACTAACACAGGGAACAGCATAGACTAACACAGGGAAAAGTATAGACTAACATATAGACTAACACAGGGAACCGTATAGACTGACACAGGGAACAGGATAGACTAACACAGGGAACAGTATAGACTAACACAGGGAACAGCATAGACTAACACAGGGAAAAGTATAGACTAACATATAGACTAACACAGGGAACCGTATAGACTGACACAGGGAACAGGATAGACTAACACAGGGAACAGTATAGACTAACACAGGGAACAGTATAGACTAACACAGGGAAAAGTATAGACTAACACAGGGAACAGTATAGACT
>NW_027259920.1:0-20599 GCF_045791955.1 Oncorhynchus clarkii lewisi
GTCTCTGGGACCGTCATTGTTCCTCCTGTTTTATCACAGAGAGATCACACCAGAGGAGTGGCATTGGGATGCTGTGAGTGGCTGAGGCTCCTGGCAGATGCTATAATTGCACTGTCATACAGCTGATGGGATGTGTGGACCTGTAAATCAATGAGAATCACGGCAGACCCTGTCGACACTGGCAGGCCAATCTTAGCTAATGCCACACCTCCCACAAGAGTTAGGTCATCTCCCACCGGTGTCTCTAGATCTTGTTCTCTCTTGTTCTCTCTCTCGTTTTCTCTCTCATTCTGTCTTGTTCTCTTTTGTTTTCTCTCGTTCTCTCTCTTGTTCTCACTCGTTCTCTCTCTTGTTCTCTGTCTCATTCTCATTCTTGTTCTCTCTCTCTCTCGTTCTCTCTCTCATTCTCTCTCTTGTTCTCTGTCTTGTTCTCGCTCGTTCTCTCTCTTGTTCTCTCTAGGTGTCTATGGTTCTCTACTGCTCTCTTTCTCGGTCTCTGGTCTCATTATCATACGTGTTGTCTGTCTGTCTGTCTGTCTGTCTGTCTGTCTGTCTGTCTGTCTGTCTGTGTGTATACATTTAACATAGAGAGGGAGAGAGAGATAAAGAAAGAGATTGATAGAGAGAGTGAGTGTTAGAGAGCTTGTGTGTCTCTCTGTGTATGTGTGTATATAACAGAGAGAGAGGGAGAGAGATAAAGAACGAGAGTGATAGAGTGAACGATATAGAGTTTGTATGTCTCTGTGTATGAATGTGTGTGTTCAGCACCAGCGGTATTGTAATGAAAAGAATTGAAAAATGAATCTCTATCCAGTCTGATGTTGTGGAGAGCTGACATCATTTAGAGTCAAATATATTACAAAACCTTCCATTATGGTGGCATTGTTGACTCAGTTTGTCAACATAAACTACAGGGTCCATATTCATGTATTCCTTCTCTGAGATCCTTTGTGAATACGGGCCCTGGGGTACAGTTAAACGGCAAGGTATTGAGGTGTGCCTTAGAGGACTCCTGGGATCAATTTGCTAATTCAGGGATGGGCAACTTTGATCCGAGGGGCTTCCAAAGGGGGCTGCATCCCTGTGCTAATTGGTCAGAAGTTACATTTGAATATGTTTGCTTATTTTGAATATGACACACGGTATGTTTGTTTTTGGACCTTAGCCTACTTGTACACACAGTTCATGATTAATATGGTTTATTTGACAGCTAGATATGTTTGCATGAAGTTATTTTGGTACTAACAAGGATGTGACTTATTTTTCCCTCAGCAGTGCTGACTGAGTTTACTGTATGTGGCTCTATTCATTAACTGTTAGCGTTGTGTGTGTGTGTTTGTTTTTCTTTGGACTGATCTCGGTACTCAGTATAAAAAGACATGTAGACCCATAGTCAATGCAAAACCCAGATGCAATGGGAAACCGGAATCAAGCTCGCTTGGTTTGATTATTAACATTACTGATCGCTCTGACCACAAGTTAGCACTATTGTACTAGCTACGCTATAATGTTCTCTAATATCATCAGTTTGCCAATGGTATTTTTCCAATCCATCAACATAGGCTACCAGTTCATTTTGAATGATGTAGCCTGAAGAGCATCGTTAATGTAGGCTACTTCCCCAAAATATAATATATCCTCTCTACTCTGTTTATTAAAAAACAAAGAGCATCGTTAATGTAGGCTACTTCCCCAAAATATAATATATCCTCTCTACTCTGTTTATTAAAAAACAAAGAGCATCGTTAATGTAGGCTACTTCCCCAAAATATAATATATCCTCTCTACTCTGTTTATTAAAAAACAAAGAGCATCGTTAATGTAGGCTACTTCCCCAAAATATAATATATCCTCTCTACTCTGTTTATTAAAAAACAAAGAGCATCGTTAATGTAGGCTACTTCCCCAAAATATAATATATCCTCTCTACTCTGTTTATTAAAAAACAAAGAGCATCGTTAATGTAGGCTACTTCCCCAAAATATAATATATCCTCTAGGCTACTTCCCCAAAATATAATATATACTCTGTTTATTAAAAAACAAAGAGCATCGTTAATGTAGGCTACTTCCCCAAAATATAATATATCCTCTCTACTCTGTTTATTAAAAAACAAAGAGCATCGTTAATGTAGGCTACTTCCCCAAAATATAATATATCCTCTCTACTCTGTTTATTAAAAAACAAAGAGCATCGTTAATGTAGGCTACTTCCCCAAAATATAATATATCCTCTCTACTCTGTTTATTAAAAAACAAAGAGCATCTGAAAGGGGTCTCAGATACAAGGTCATTTTTGAACTATAGGCCTAGTCCTTTTCCTGGGGGTTGATGTAATAGAATCTCTCTCCAGGTATACTGTACATGAAATATAAATCATACTGTACCAGTAACATGGAGACAGTGTAATGCCCGGGGTGTAGTGGAGGAAGAAGTCAGACGCAGGAAACAGAGAGTTCAGAGTAGCGCTATACTTTATTCACCACACAGGGGAAAACGACACCACTCAAACAAATGCCCCAAAACACAGGGGAAAACGACACCACTCAAACAAATGCCCCAAAACACAGGGGAAAACGACACCACTCAAACAAATGCCCCAAAACACAGGGGAAAACGACACCACTCAAACAAATGCCCCAAAACACAGGGGAAAACGACACCACTCAAACAAATGCCCCAAAACACAGGGGAACTAAACAGTCCCGAATAACTCACATACACGAACAACCGTGACTTACAGGCGTGTACATGAGTACACATAAAACAATCCCGCACACCCAGCAGGCGGGCCGGATGGATAATAAAGCCCAACTAATTAACCTAACTAAAACACAGGTGTAACTAATAAACAGACAAGGAGGGGGAGAAAAAGATCAGTGGCAGCTAGTAGGCCGGTGACGACGACCGCCGAGCGCCACCCGAACAGGAAGGGGAGCCACCTTCGGTAGGAATTGTGACAGACAGACACCTGCTGGGTTGTTTGCTAATACTGTAAGTCATGTTAGACTTGTATATCTGAGACCTGCATGATAAAACAAGGTGAACTGAACGTGAGTCATTAAAAAAGAAAAAAAGAATTAAAAAAATCACCATTAAAGGTTGATAGGTCATTAGATAGGTCATTAGATAGGTCATTAGATAGGTCATTAGATAGGTCATTAGATAGGTCATTAGATAGGTCATTAGATAGGCCATTAGATAGGCCATTAGATAGGTCATTAGATAGGCCATTAGATAGGTCATTAGATAGGTCATTAGATAGGCCATTAGATAGGTCATTAGATAGGTCATTAGATAGGTCATTAGATAGGTCATTAGATAGGTCATTAGATAGGCCATTAGATAGGTCATTAGATAGGTCATTAGATAGGCCATTAGATAGGTCATTAGATAGGTCATAAGATAGGCCATTAGATAGGCCATTAGATAGGTCATTAGATAGGTCATTAGATAGGTCATTAGATAGGTCATAAGATAGGTCATTAGATAGGCCATTAGATAGGTCATTAGATAGGTCATTAGATAGGTCATTAGATAGGTCATTAGATAGGTCATTAGATAGGCCATTAGATAGGTCATTAGATAGGTCATTAGATAGGTCATTAGATAGGTCATTAGATAGGTCATTAGATAGGTCATTAGATAGGTCATTAGATAGGTCATTAGATAGGTCATTAGATAGGCCATTAGATAGGTCATTAGATAGGTCATTAGATAGGTCATTAGATAGGTCATTAGATAGGTCATTAGATAGGTCATTAGATAGGTCATTAGATAGGCCATTAGATAGGCCATTAGATAGGTCATTAGATAGGTCATTAGATAGGCCATTAGATAGGCCATTAGATAGGTCATTAGATAGGTCATTAGATAGGCCATTAGATAGGTCATTAGATAGGCCATTAGATAGGCCATTAGATAGGTCATTAGATAGGTCATAAGATAGGTCATTAGATAGGTCATTAGATAGGCCATTAGATAGGTCATTAGATAGGTCATTAGATAGGTCATTAGATAGGTCATTAGATAGGCCATTAGATAGGTCATTAGATAGGCCATTAGATAGGCCATTAGATAGGTCATTAGATAGGTCATTAGATAGGTCATTAGATAGGTCATTAGATAGGTCATTAGATAGGTCATTAGATAGGTCATTAGATAGGTCATTAGATAGGTCATTAGATAGGTCATTAGATAGGTCATTAGATAGGTCATTAGATAGGTCATTAGATAGGTCATTAGATAGGTCATTAGATAGGTCATTAGATAGGTCATTAGATAGGTCATTAGATAGGTCATTAGATAGGCCATTAGATAGGTCATTAGATAGGTCATTAGATAGGCCATTAGATAGGTCATTAGATAGGCCATTAGATAGGCCATTAGATAGGCCATTAGATAGGTCATTAGATAGGTCATTAGATAGGTCATTAGATAGGTCATTAGATAGGTCATTAGATAGGTCATTAGATAGGCCATTAGATAGGTCATTAGATAGGCCATTAGATAGGCCATTAGATAGGCCATTAGATAGGTCATAAGATAGGTCATTAGATAGGCCATTAGATAGGTCATTAGATAGGTCATTAGATAGGTCATTAGATAGGTCATTAGATAGGCCATTAGATAGGTCATTAGATAGGTCATTAGATAGGTCATTAGATAGGTCATTAGATAGGTCATTAGATAGGTCATTAGATAGGCCATTAGATAGGTCATTAGATAGGTCATTAGATAGGCCATTAGATAGGTCATTAGATAGGCCATTAGATAGGCCATTAGATAGGTCATTAGATAGGCCATTAGATAGGTCATTAGATAGGCCATTAGATAGGTCATTAGATAGGTCATTAGATAGGTCATTAGATAGGTCATTAGATAGGTCATTAGATAGGCCATTAGATAGGTCATTAGATAGGCCATTAGATAGGCCATTAGATAGGCCATTAGATAGGTCATTAGATAGGTCATTAGATAGGCCATTAGATAGGTCATTAGATAGGTCATTAGATAGGTCATTAGATAGGTCATTAGATAGGTCATTAGATAGGTCATTAGATAGGTCATTAGATAGGCCATTAGATAGGCCATTAGATAGGTCATTAGATAGGCCATTAGATAGGCCATTAGATAGGTCATTAGATAGGTCATTAGATAGGTCATTAGATAGGTCATTAGATAGGTCATTAGATAGGCCATTAGATAGGCCATTAGATAGGCCATTAGATAGGCCATTAGATAGGTCATTAGATAGGTCATTAGATAGGTCATTAGATAGCCATAGCCTACTGTCATATTCATTCCCTTAGATAGCGGAAGGATGTTTTTTATTTCAGAAGGTTTTTATAAAGCTTAAACTGTCACATGACAAAAACTCTGGACAAAATACAGTAGCCCAAAACATAGGTTTGGCCTGGTCAAAATGGCAGGCTAATAACTGTAGGTTTGGCCTGGTCAAAATGGCAGGCTAACAACTGTAGATTTGGCCTGGTCAAAATGGCAGGCTAATAACTGTAGGTTTGGCCTGGTCAAAATGGCAGGTTAATAACTGTAGGTTTGGCCTGGTCAAAATGGCAGGCTAACAACTGTAGGTTTGGCCTGGTCAAAATGGCAGGCTAATAACTGTAGGTTTGGCCTGGTCAAAATGGCAGGCTAATAACTGTAGGTTTGGCCTGGTCAAAATGGCAGGCTAATAACTGTAGGTTTGGCCTGGTCAAAATGGCAGGCTAACAACTGTAGGTTTGGCCTGGTCAAAATGGCAGGCTAATAACTGTAGGTTTGGCCTGGTCAAAATGGCAGGCTAATAACTGTAGGTTTGGCCTGGACAAAATGGCAGGCTAACAACTGTAGGTTTGGTCTGGTCAAAATGGCAGGCTAATAACTGTAGGTTTGGCCTGGTCAAAATGGCAGGCTAATAACTGTAGGTTTGGCCTGGTCAAAATGGCAGGTTAATAACTGTAGGTTTGGCCTGGTCAAAATGGCAGGCTAATAACTGTAGGTTTGGCCTGGTCAAAATGGCAGGCTAATAACTGTAGGTTTGGCCTGGTCAAAATGGCAGGCTAATAACTGTAGGTTTGGCCTGGTCAAAATGGCAGGCTAATAACTGTAGGCTTAAAGAGCCCCTAGACACCTGTCATAATAGAATTAAGAATTCATTCTCTGTCACAATGTAACATTTTTTGTGTACTTTCAAAAACATTTGTCATAAATGGTTTAGAATGTGCAGGCTTAGAATGTGTTCTGAAATCCATGACAACATTTACCCAAACATCCCAAAAATAGGCTACAACATTCTGCTAAAATATTTATCAGCTGTAAAGTAATCTATGAAAGGTGACTTGGATAACATTCCTTTAAAAATGGCCAAATATATTGTAGGATTAAGTAAGGTAAGTTAGCTTTCTTTTTTTATGTTATACTTATTTGATCACATTAATTTATCTCTTAGGCTCCTTGCATTTATTTTAGGGTCTATGATTACCACATTTAGTCTGATTTAATTAGCTGAATTCGTAGCCATATAACTTAAAATCTTCATTTTGTTACTAGTATTTAGAAATACCAACCAAACTACTTGCATAGCTATATCAATTTAGGCTACGTTTTAAAATAGTGAACGCTTTACCTATTGATTCTCAATGCAGTCTTACCTCTGAGGGATGATGAAGCCAAAGTACAGTATGTTTCTGTTCTTGTCCAGGTGATCCACTGGTCTGATGAGAACACCCCCAATAATCAACTCATCAAGCGTCTACAGCTCTGCTGCTACCAGCAGGTATTTCTTAGGAAATCTCATCAAATCAACATCTTGATGATTCATTGATAATTTGAATTAGATGTGTTAGTGCTGGGCTGGAACAAACACCTTTATACTCTGTAACTCTAAGACTGTCAGTCAGTCAACAGGGAAAGGAAGGCACATGTAGTATTTATATATTTCACAAATCAAATCAACATTTGTTGGTCGCTTAATCAGATTTGCAGATTATATTGCAGGGGCAGTGAAATGCTTGTGTTTCTAGCTCCAACAGTGCAGTAATACCCAGCAATACATAACAATACACACATAATACAAAAAGTACAAAGAAAGAAATGAAGAAATATCAGAACAAGCGATGTCAGAGACCGGAATAAAACTATTTATAAACTGGGTGGGTCAGACCGTATACCACGGGTATGACAAAACATTTATTTTTACTGCATTAATTACGTTGGTAAGCAGTTTATAATAGCAATAAGGCTCCTAGTTAAGAACAGCCCTTAGCCGTGGTATATTGGACATATACTACACCTCCTCTGGCCTTATTGCTTAAATATACCACAGGAGGTTGATGGCATGTTAATTGGTTTCTATGTGTTTGATGCCATTCCATTCTGTTCCAGCCATTATTATGAGCTGTCCTCCCCTCAGCAGCCTCCACTGATATTTACGCATAATGTACATAAAAAAAATACATATGATGGTGTATAAAGACAGTATATGAATAGAAAAGGTGTGTACAGCAGTAGTTACAGTATATAGGATGAGCAATGACTAGAATACAGTATATACATATGAAGTGAGTAAAGCCATTCAAACACTCTTTCTCAAAGGAAATGTCAGTGACTTTACATTTGAATTGTCAATGAATTCGGCTGCCGTATGTCGATTATGGATTTGACATTGAGTTTGATATATTTCAGGAAAGAAGACCTCTAGTGTTTGTCATGAGTCCTTGGGTGTCTGCTGGCATCCTGTCCCACGGGTTGAGAGGGAACTTAGAGAGATGTCTATCCATCCCTACAACCGTGATGACCAGTGTTCTCGATGAGAGGTGAGAGAAGTGTCATGGCTGTTTCTCCTCAGTAACAACAGCGTGCAGCAACATTTATCGGCAAAAACAGAAAGTCTGTTACCTGAAAATATCAGTGTACAAGTATCCACTATGGTGAAAGATGTGTTAGAGAATGATTGTCATTGTGTTTTGTGAAGGATTACGATGGGAGTCACTGAGCCCGGATATCACTCCTTAGTTGAGAGGGTAAGCAGAAAGAGACCGTATAGAAAGTTAGGCAGGCATCTTACAGTACATTTAGTCACTTTTATCAATGTTTTATTGGATTTACTGAGCGGAATCACCTGGCTGTTAGTCCCTCTGGATAAAGCGAAGAGATTGTTGTTATTGCATTGAAAACTGATTGGGTAGAATTATATTGTCTCATAACTATTGTTGTCCTCTTGTCCTCAGGCTTGTGGATCTAGCACATGTTTGACCACGCTCAGGACACTGCGCCCATCACCCATCCACCTGCCTAACCTGTAAGTGCTACTTGCTGTCAGTGAAAGGCCCAGCTGTGTGTTTGAAACATAGATGCCATCACTTCCTTTTCAATTCAGTCAATACAAGAAGTCAACGGAAATTCCAGTTCCAATATTCCTCAATGTTCCTTTATGAGAAAAAAAAATATTTGGAATTTCTGTTTACTTCTTGTATTGACCTAATTGAAATGGAATTGACCTCAAATGTGGTTTGAAGTTAATATTGTGATTAAGATAGTGCTCTATTCCTTATATTTTATTGTTCATGTGGTCCCACTCTTGTGATGAGATGGTGTTATCTGGCCCATCCTGACCACCTTTGAACTTTCACCCATGTATGTCTCGCAGGTTGACACTGAGAGCAACGGGTGATAGGCTGCAGGCTGTGTCCCGTGGTCTGGGGGTCACAGAGGGACGTGAGGTAACCATGACCCAACTTCAAGTCCCTCTCCATTGTCCTGCCACTGCCAGCCAGAGGGCAGCAGTTCTCCACTGCCTCAGTAACCTGGTGCGAGTGTTCCGCCGCCCTCATGGCCTGTGGAGTGGACAGGGAGTGGGTGAATGGGTAATATCCACCACTACGGGGTCAGAGATCACTGTGCGAGCTACAGGCATGTTGCCGAGCTGCCTTCGCTTTGATGGTAGGATCAAAGTCCAGGTCTCCATCTCAGGCCAACTCCTCTCCTTGACCTCTGGTGGCTCCAACAAGCCGGCCCACGCCACTGCACCATCAGCGAGTGATCAGACCAAGAGTTATTTTCCTTGCAAAACCTCTGTGATAAGTGGACAACCCAGTCGAGCTCAGAAGCTCTGGAAGAAGAGCCCCAAGCACAAACATTGTCACAACGCCAACAAGCTGTGCATGGTCCCAGAGATGCTCCTCATGTACACCCTGGGCAGATTTGTGTATGCCATCTACCCCTTGAAGGACTTCTCTCCATGGATAGAGGAGGTTATTGAAAAACGTGTGGAGCTGACATGGCAACTGTTCTTCCTGGTCCAAGAGGCCTTGACAAAAGCTACGAAGACAAGAGCCCTACAAAGAGCACTGAGAAGGCTTTCAGAGCCTAACCAAAACCATGGTCCACTGGAGCTCCGGCTGGGAGACCTGCTCTACAGCAACTTTGAGAAGGACTTCCCTTCACAGCGCCCTCTGGTGCCAGAGGCCTTCCTGGGGGACCACCAGCTCTGCTTGGAAGTGTCTGTCATGGTGAGCAGGGTGCTCCTACAGCACTGGACCCCCAGGATAACTTTCTCCCCTGACTGTGAGGTGCAGGACATTAGTCCCAGGCTGAGGCGTCGCAGCGGGAGCCTCATTCGCCACTGGTCCTCGATGGACAATCTCAACGAGGTAAGATTTCAGCATCAAAACCACATCTACACTGAAATAAATGACTGTAGGAAACATGTTTTTACATCATTAGTGAACATTACTGAATGGAATCATTCCATCTGACTTGTGACTTCTGTGTGCTTTTAGTTTGCTGATGAAGGTGATGAGGAGCAGTGCTCTGTGGGTAAGTTTTCCAGACTGTACACACACCCTAGGGTTGAAAATGGAAGGCCTAAAAGGAAACTTTAGGAAACTAAAGTAAACTAAAGGGCTAATTGCTTGTATTGTTTTTCTTTCAGAAGCTGATGGAAAGCAGGAGAAAAAAGGACTGAAGGTTTTTTTTCGTAGAGTTTGGAATTCATTGAAGAAATCCGCTATCTGTCGCTGTCTGCGCTCTAACAAAGCACATTTTACTATATTTTAATAAAGATTTTATTTTTTTATGAAAACATAACAATAGACTTGCTTGCATAATAATTGTACTGCTATGACAAACTCTTTAAAATACTGTATATTGGAAAAATGATCTGGAGTAATAACTCCTGCTTTGTCAGTGACAACCTGTGAAGGAAGCTGTGATTTCTTATTTATTAACTTTTATTTAACCATGGAAAAACACATTGAGACCTAAGTCCCATTTGCAAATGTACCCTGGGAACAACACATAAAATAAAATCATACACAATTTAAAACACAAAATTAAATAAATAGCTAATATTACATACACAAACAATCAAACAAAACAAACACATTTATCAATATAAAAATCCCTAGTCTTTCTCCTAAACTGACCTAGAGACAACAACACATCCAAATGAAACGTTACTTGGAGATTATTCCATATGATCGGAGCCTGGTAGGTAAAGACAGATTTACCCAACTCTGTGGAAACACGTGGAGTCTCCATCATTAACCAACTCCGTGGAAACACGTGGAGTCTCCATCATTAACCAACTCTGTGGAAACACGTGGAGTCTCCATCATTAACCAACTCTGTGGAAACACGTGGAGTCTCCATCATTAACCAACTCTGTGGAAACACGTGGAGTCTCCATCATTAACCAACTCTGTGGAAACACGTGGAGTCTCCATCATTAACCAACTCCGTGGAAACACGTGGAGTCTCCATCATTAACCAACTCTGTGGAAATACGTGGAGTCTCCATCATTAACCAACTCTGTGGAAACACGTGGAGTCTCCATCATCATCTCCCCAATCTAAGCCAATTGTAGAGAGTTTCTGAATAAGTAACGCGTGATCCACAGTGTCGAATGCCTTGGACATGTCAATGAAGAGGGCAGCACAGTGTTTCTTCGTATTTAAACAGTTTATGACATCATTTAAAACCATAGAAGTAGCAGAGATGGTACTATGACAGTCTGAAACCTGACTGTTTTACATTCTGAAAATCTGTAGCAGTTAAAAGGGATCTAAGCTTTGTTGAATCAATGATTTCAAGATCTTTGCTTGGCAAGAGAGTTTGGAAATGGGACGATAATTATTTAGATCACTCTGGTCGCCACCATTATGCAGAGGAAGAACATGGACCGGCTTCCAAACTCTAGGGATAGTACTCAAAATAATTGTCAAGTTAAAAATATGTGTTCAACTGAATCAATGGAGCAGAAAGCTGTAATAAGAAGGGCTCAAGCATATCAGCCCCTGTAGTTTTTTAAAACATCAATCATAAGTAGTTGTTCCAATACATCAGAAGTTAGTTCAGTTAGTCTAGCTTTGGCCCAGGCATGGTTTTGAGATAGGTGTCAGCCAGTCCAGGATAACGTCACCTAAGGCCACTAGTTCAGATGATAGAAAAGGTTTTAAATGCTCAGCTATGATACTAGTCACATCAACTAACACAGTAGGAGGCCTATACACTCCAGCAACAAATACATGCCCCTTTTGGCTCATGGCCACATCGAAAACCAGGGTTTCACATTTTTAGGGTATAGTGATATTAAGAGCACGTGATTTCACATACATAGCCACCCTCCACCTTTTCTCTGCCTATCACATCTAAAAATGTTGTAATTAGCAATGTCAATGTCCTTATCCATAATCAAATTATTTAACCAAGTCTCTGATAAAACAAGAATGTCTGTGTTCGTGTCATGCATCCAGATATTGATAAAGTCCATCTTTGACATCATACTTCACACATTTAAATGTAACAAACCTAGCCCTTCGCGAGACTTAAAAACAGCAGGGGTGTCCATATTTAACCAAACTTCATCATTAAGTAAGTCAGGAGATTTTATAGGAATAGAACTCAGGATATCAAAGCCACAATGGGCCTGCGACTGCATCTATTTGGTGGCTGTTTATATCCTATTGATATTAAAACAGGGATCATGTAGATTTCCTTGACTTAACATCAGAAACAGTTTGATGTGTGATGATGGTTGGGATAACCTGGATAGAGTGAGGGTTATATCCCAGTCAGTCTCTCAGAGGAGCCTTAAAACAGCCTTGCAATGTATACTGTAAGCCCTGAGATAGTATGGGTGAATTCGTCATCTTTGTAGAATTTTGAACGTGATGATTGGTTTTCCTTATTTAGCCTGGGTCATGTTCATTAGGGGACTTGAAGGAAATAGTTTAAAAAATGTTTTGTAACTGAAAATGTAAATTTCTTACCCAGGTCGTCCCGGCCTGTTTCAGTCTATTTTCCTCTGATTGGTGCCTGAAGAACACGACACTCTGGTTTCCACAGGCTAAGTGTTCTCTTTCTTTTTTCATATCCCTTGACAACAGCAAATCTAATATTCACACCTGTCTGTCTGGCTGTCCTATTAGCAACATGACCGTAATGTTTGAAAAGCCCTTTACAAATAAAGTAATCATTTTGGCTAAAGCAGACAGAATTACCAACCAATGGCTTTCTCTCTTTTGACTGCCGCCCCACAGTTGTTGTGTTAGTTTCTTCTGGCCAACGGTTTCTATGGAGACCACTAGGCACCCTCTTGGAGCGCCTTTCAAGCAAGCAGATTTGATCCCCACCTCGGTCTGATGGAGACTCTCAAAAGCCTCTCTGTTAGTCCGGGTCTGTTTCTGCCCATGCCCAGTTAACTAAACAACTAACAAACAAGGAGAGAAACAAATATCAGGGGCTTATGATGCTGATGTTGGATCAGCTTTGCCTTTAGATCATTATGAATAAGACAAGGGGATCTGATTCTAGATCAGCATTCCTATGACGATTGAATGCAGACCCTGACTTGCAATAATGACTGTGTATGCCATGCCCTTTTTTAATCATGTGTTTACTAGTTTGGTTAATACAGCCAAGAGCTGGAGAATAGTTGCATAGAGGAGAGGGGTTGAATAAGGAAGTAGAAAGTATAATTACTGGAGGTATGTTGTTCCTTTGCATCAGTTCTTGCAAACAACTCTGTTTCTAATTACTTAATTATTACTGATCTGATGAAACACTTCGAAACACTTTGAGGGTATGAGCGTGAAAATGACAGAACCTGCAAAGGGGGTTGTTTTGAGACAGATGCCTGCCTTGCACTTTAACTGAACTGAGCTCCAACTGAGCTTATTTTTATGTCTCTCTCTCTCTCTCTCTCTCTCTCTCTCTCTCTCTCAATTCAATTCAACTCAATTCAAGGGGATTTATTGGCATGGGAAACATGTGTTAACATTGCCAAAGCAAGTGAGGTAGATAATATACAAAAGTGAAATAAACAATAAAAACTAACAGTAAACATTACACATACAGAAGTCTCTCTCTCTCTTTCTCTCTCTCTCACTCTCTCTCTCTTTCTCTCTCTTTCTCTCTCGCTGCTCTCTTTCTCTCTCTCTCTTTTTCTCTCTCTCGCTGCCCTCTCTCTCTCTCTCTCTCTCGCTTCTTTCTCTCTCTCTCTCTCTCTCTCTCTCTTTCTATATATATATATACACACACACACACACACACACACACACACACACACACACACACACACACACACACACACACACACACACACACACACACACACACACAGACACACACACACACACAGACACACACACACACACACACACACACACACACACACACACCACACACACACACACACACACACACACACACACAAGGCCCGTGAGTGATGGAGTGCAAAAAACTAAATAATGTAATTGAACATGCACCTGAAGTACCATACTGTGTGATGTGGGATATGGAAATTAATGTAAATGAAGGCACAGAATGACAAAGAAGATTAGCTCCAATCCTAATA
This sequence comes from Oncorhynchus clarkii lewisi, assembly GCF_045791955.1. NCBI lineage: Eukaryota > Metazoa > Chordata > Actinopteri > Salmoniformes > Salmonidae > Oncorhynchus > Oncorhynchus clarkii. The sequence continues at coordinate 13,859 of NW_027259920.1, forward strand.
ATAGGTGAACTTATATAGCATGCCATGCTATCAGTACCTTGGATTAGCAAAATGTCATCTCCTTTTCAGGGCTGTACAGCAACAATCACAATAATTGCTCATGGTGTCATCAGAATTACAATTGTGCTAGTATTTATTCTGAATGATTAAGAGATACATATCTATATTTGTCCTGTCATGTTTTTGTTGTGTTGTTGAACATGTTTAAGTTTCCATAGATTTTCCTAATATTCAAAACACAAGATGGCAGCACTAGCATTATAACTGGGCCTTATGCTCCATTCACTAAATACTGTTCAAATATTTGTTATTTCAGAGGGGGAATAATGTTGATAAATGGTTGCAATCAGGTTATGTAATAATTTCATGACTAGCATTATGGTTTAACACTAACTATGGAAGGGATTACAGTTTTTTCCAACTGCTTACACACAAAATCTTTTCATGTCACACGATTTTTGAAACCTCTCACTCAAAGTGCAAAACTACACACCAAATGTGCAAAACCATAAGCTATTTCTCAGCCTTTGACAATTGCATAAAACACTTTTTTCAAAATACTACACACAATTCTCTACCTAAAACACAAAAATCTAACAGGAAGTGACTTGCTTTCCTTTTCCAAACACAAGCAATCAAAATGCTACAATTATTCACCAGGTCACACACACACTCCTCACATGTGCAAACGTTAATAGCTTAACTGATCACTAACCAATCACTGCTTTACTGTAGTATAGGCCTATAAATAGGTCAAAGGTCAGATTACCTGTTTTGAACAATGGATTCCAATAATGGACAGTGAGCAAGAGGAGTAGGAGGGTGAGGAAGAAGAGGACAGGGGCAAAGAAGAGAAGGAAGGAGAGCCATCTATGATGAGATTAGGGCAACACTTGTTGATCATGTGATCAACCACGGTTTGACCATGAGAGAGGCTGGACTGAGAGTCCAGCCCAACTTGAGTCGATTTACAGTGGCGTCCATAATTCAAACCTTCAGAAATGAGAACAGGTATGCAACTATAGCCATCCATTTACTGCACTGCAATGAATGAATGAGGTTGGTTATCATGCTGTACTACATTTTTTTGTACATTGTTTACAGTTCCTATGCTGAACACATACTGTGTTTGAATTCTGTACAGAGTGGAAAGGCAAAGACATCATGGAGGACGAGAACGCTTGTTTACGTATGTGCAAGAAACTGTAATTATAAATATGGTTTTGGCCAACAATGCAATTAGGATTCGGAAGATAAGAGAGCATATCTTGAATAATGACACCATATTTAACAACATCAATGCTGTAAGCCTGTCGACCATACAACGCATCCTCCAACGGCACCGAGTGACGATGAAACAACTTTACAAGGTGCCATTTGAGAGAAACTCTGACAGAGTCAAGAATATGCGACATGACTTTGTAGAGGTATGTATGCAACACTACTTCCAGTATTTCAGATATACTATATTTACTCATCTGTATATCCTTTTGTCTGTTACAGAGAGTATTGGAGCTGGATGCCCATGTAATTCGCCATTAATTTATTTATGTGGATGAGGTTGGCTTCAACCTCACCAAAACCAGGCGCCGCGGAAGAAATGTAATAGGACAGAGGGCAATTACCAATGTCCCTGGACAGCGTGGGGGTAATATAACTGTGTGCTGCCATCCCTCAAAACGGGGTCCTCCATCACAATGCCACACTGGGTCCGTACAACACCAGCCATATGCTCACTTTTCTGGATGCAATTTACACAATGCTTGTCCCTGATCCAGATGAGGAGCCTGCTAGATTTGTCGTTTTTATGGGACAATGTTAGTTTTCACCGGGCTGTTCTGGTCCAAAACTGGTTTGCCACCCATCCACAATTTGTAGTTTTGTACCTACCCCCATATTCACCTTTTCTAAATCCCATAGAGGAATTCTTCTCAGCCTGGCGCTGGAAAGTGTATGATCGCCAACCCTATGCCCGCATGCCGCTTCTCCAGGCAATGGAGGACGCATGTGGGGACATAGAGGTTGCCTCTGTCCAAGGTTGGATACGCCATGCTAGGAGATACTTCCCTCGATGTTTGGCAAGAGAAAACGTATCTTGTGATGTGGACAAAGTATTGTGGCCAGACCCAGGCCGGAGAAGAGATGAAGCGTAACTTAGCACCGACATGTGTTTATGGCATTTTGAATGCAGTGTTACATTTTGAAGGAGATGTGAGGCATTTTGCATTTTGTGTGTGCAGTTTTGGGAATTGTGTGTAGAGTTTTGAAAAAAAGGAGACAGTTTTGAAAACTTGTGTAAGCAGTTGGAAAAAACTGTAAAATGCCTAAGTAATATTTTTCTCAGTACTCAGATTGAAAAGCTGTGACAAATCAAACATCTAACTGTTCTGACAGATATAGAATTTTTTTATAAAAGGTTTGAGATCATTTTGATATCAGTGTAATTATATTTGACCCAAAGTAGCGTAAACATCAGATGAGTCTAGTATATTTTTATTGAAGACTAGCATTATATAAATTCTGTAGACAATCTGTTTGAATCACATGGCCTACAGACCATCTTTGTTAATATTGGCTCACCTGAATCCTAAAAATCTTCAGCCTGTTTGTAGAAATAGATGATTTATTGAGCAGTGACACATAGTCACCTGAGAACTTCAAACACTCCTCTCGCCAGTCTGCCAACACTGCAGGACTCATGCCAGGACAGTGGCTGCCAAATGCTGTGCTGAGGTCTCTCTGCACGAAGTTCAGCTATATGATTTACTCACATGCACAGAAACACGCAAATGCCGACACACATAGACATCGGCAAAGACACACACATACAAACACAGACACACACACAGAGGTACAGACACACACACACACACACACACACACACACACACACACACATGGATGCAGATACACACATACACACATACACACACAGACACACACACAGAGGTACAGACACACACACACACACACACACATGGATGTAGATACACACATACACACATACACACACACACACACACACACACACACACACACACACACAAGCCAGAAGAAACCACAACCCCAATACTCCTCCTGCCAATATCTACTCTGCGGGCAACTCTCTAGACTATTGAATGACTTTCTTCTGAATTTCACTAAAACCACATAATTTTACTGAGGAGAGCAAGGTGGTAGAGTTAACAGACTCTTGCTGACCCCATATAACACTGCTGACCCTAAATCCCATCCAAAACATATGAAAACAAGCTAATAAACGTTTTGCTGTCACTGTCGAAGGACATGTTTGTATTCATGCATTTTAGATGTGTTTATTTCAGGGTCTGTCGCCATTTCTGACCCAGAGGATTTTTTACAACCGTTCAGGTCGGTGCCTTGCATGTTTATATCACCCATTTCTCAGGATAAGCACATCGTGTTTGAGGTATTGTCGCCATGCACCAGAGGCCAGGGTCAAAAGGCATGGCCATATTTCTAAACCAACGGCCTCTAAAGCAACGACTAAGACCCAGTCTTTCCCTCCTCACTAGGTTAGTATATGAGTGTTGTACCCCTGAGATTCATAGTCCCACCCCACACACAGACATTATTGGTACAGCAGTGAGAACAACCTAGATCCCACCAGCCTTATGCCTACGGAACCCTCCACTGAGGATAATACTACAAGTTAAACCATTGCAGCATGATGTTTAGTCTATTACATGTCAGACCTAGCGATACAATGTTGTATTCCTCTTTTCAGGGTTATAATAACTCTTTATCTGGAAGTATTTTAGGATTTTTCCCCTTGTAAATCTCCATGGTTATTCAGTGTTTTGCTGCTGTAATTTTCTTGGATTATCAACAGAATAGATAATGACCATTATGTTGTGTCCCATTACTTCCCGAAGCCTATAAACCACTTGTGTTTGTGTGAGGAACATTGTCTCAAATAAAACCATATCATGAAGCCTGGGAAGCGAGACCACGGGTCCTTCATAAAAGTCATGATTCTTTATGATTGTTGAAGGTATATTGTCCGTAGTTCCTGGAGGGTTTGTAAACATTTGCAGAAGGTGAATCTGTTGCTACAGCTTTCACTCTGACAAAAACAGGGAAACACTATTGTATATTGTCCGTAGTTCCTGGAGGGTTTGTAAACATTCACAGAAGGTGAATCTGTTGCTACAGCTTTCACTCTGACAAAAACAGGGAAACACTATTGTATATTGTCCGTAGTTCCTGGAGGGTTTGTAAACATTCACAGAAGGTGAATCTGTTGCTACAGCTTTCACTCTGACAAAAACAGGGAAACACTATTGTATATTGTCCGTAGTTCCTGGAGGGTTTGTAAACATTCACAGAAGGTGAATCTGTTGCTACAGCTTTCACTCTGACAAAAACAGGGAAACACTATTGTATATTGTCCCTAGTTCCTGGAGGGTTTGTAAACATTCGCAGAAGGTGAATCTGTTGCTACAGCTTTCACTCTGACAAAAACAGGGAAACACTATTGTATATTGTCCGTAGTTCCTGGAGGGTTTGTAAACATTCACAGAAGGTGAATCTGTTGCTACAGCTTTCACTCTGACAAAAACAGGGAAACACTATTGTATATTGTCCCTAGTTCCTGGAGGGTTTGTAAACATTCGCAGAAGGTGAATCTGTTGCTACAGCTTTCACTCTGACAAAAACAGGGAAACACTATTGTATATTGTCCGTAGTTCCTGGAGGGTTTGTAAACATTCACAGAAGGTGAATCTGTTGCTACAGCTTTCACTCTGACAAAAACAGGGAAACACTATTGTATATTGTCCGTAGTTCCTGGAGGGTTTGTAAACATTCACAGAAGGTGAATCTGTTGCTACAGCTTTCACTCTGACAAAAACAGGGAAACACTATTGTATATTGTCCCTAGTTCCTGGAGGGTTTGTAAACATTCGCAGAAGGTGAATCTGTTGCTACAGCTTTCACTCTGACAAAAACAGGGAAACACTATTGTATATTGTCCGTAGTTCCTGGAGGGTTTGTAAACATTCACAGAAGGTGAATCTGTTGCTACAGCTTTCACTCTGACAAAAACAGGGAAAAACTATTGTATATTGTCCCTAGTTCCTGGAGGGTTTGTAAACATTCGCAGAAGGTGAATCTGTTGCTACAGCTTTCACTCTGACAAAAACAGGGAAACACTATTGTATATTGTCCGTAGTTCCTGGAGGGTTTGTAAACATTCACAGAAGGTGAATCTGTTGCTACAGCTTTCACTCTGACAAAAACAGGGAAACACTATTGTATATTGTCCGTAGTTCCTGGAGGGTTTGTAAACATTCACAGAAGGTGAATCTGTTGCTACAGCTTTCACTCTGACAAAAACAGGGAAACACTATTGTATATTGTCCGTAGTTCCTGGAGGGTTTGTAAACATTCACAGAAGGTGAATCTGTTGCTACAGCTTTCACTCTGACAAAAACAGGGAAACACTATTGTATATTGTCCGTAGTTCCTGGAGGGTTTGTAAACATTCGCAGAAGGTGAATCTGTTGCTACAGCTTTCACTCTGACAAAAACAGGGAAACACTATTGTATATTGTCCGTAGTTCCTGGAGGGTTTGTAAACATTCACAGAAGGTGAATCTGTTGCTACAGCTTTCACTCTGACAAAAACAGGGAAACACTATTGTATATTGTCCGTAGTTCCTGGAGGGTTTGTAAACATTCGCAGAAGGTGAATCTGTTGCTACAGCTTTCACTCTGACAAAAACAGGGAAACACTATTGTATATTGTCCCTAGTTCCTGGAGGGTTTGTAAACATTCACAGAAGGTGAATCTGTTGCTACAGCTTTCACTCTGACAAAAACAGGGAAACACTATTGTATATTGTCCGTAGTTCCTGGAGGGTTTGTAAACATTCACAGAAGGTGAATCTGTTGCTACAGCTTTCACTCTGACAAAAACAGGGAAACACTATTGTATATTGTCCGTAGTTCCTGGAGGGTTTGTAAACATTCGCAGAAGGTGAATCTGTTGCTACAGCTTTCACTCTGACAAAAACAGGGAAACACTATTGTATATTGTCCCTAGTTCCTGGAGGGTTTGTAAACATTCACAGAAGGTGAATCTGTTGCTACAGCTTTCACTCTGACAAAAACAGGGAAACACTATTGTATATTGTCCCTAGTTCCTGGAGGGTTTGTAAACATTCGCAGAAGGTGAATCTGTTGCTACAGCTTTCACTCTGACAAAAACAGGGAAACACTATTGTATATTGTCCCTAGTTCCTGGAGGGTTTGTAAACATTCGCAGAAGGTGAATCTGTTGCTACAGCTTTCACTCTGACAAAAACAGGGAAACACTATTGTATATTGTCCCTAGTTCCTGGAGGGTTTGTAAACATTCACAGAAGGTGAATCTGTTGCTACAGCTTTCACTCTGACAAAAACAGGGAAACACTATTGTATATTGTCCCTAGTTCCTGGAGGGTTTGTAAACATTCACAGAAGGTGAATCTGTTGCTACAGCTTTCACTCTGACAAAAACAGGGAAACACTATTGTATATTGTCCGTAGTTCCTGGAGGGTTTGTAAACATTCGCAGAAGGTGAATCTGTTGCTACAGCTTTCACTCTGACAAAAACAGGGAAACACTATTGTATATTGTCCCTAGTTCCTGGAGGGTTTGTAAACATTCACAGAAGGTGAATCTGTTGCTACAGCTTTCACTCTGACAAAAACAGGGAAACACTATTGTATATTGTCCGT
>NW_027259921.1:2500-20568 GCF_045791955.1 Oncorhynchus clarkii lewisi
ATCCATACGACTAAACATCAAGACAGGTGACTTATCTAATGTTGATGCTGCTTTATCAATCCATACGACTAAACATCAAGACAGTTGACTTATCTAATGTTATCTAATGTTGACCCTGCTTCATCAATCCATACGACTAAACATCAAGACAGTTGACTTATCTAATGTTGACCCTGCTTTATCAATCCATACGACTAAACATCAAGACAGTTGACTTATCTAATGTTGACCCTGCTTTATCAATCCATACGACTAAACATCAAGACAGTTGATTTATCTAATGTTGACCCTGCTTTATCAATCAATACGACTAAACATCAAGACAGTTGACTTATCTAATGTTATCTAATGTTGACGCTGCTTTATCAATCCATACGACTAAACATTAAGACAGTTGACCTATCTAATGTTGACCCTGCTTTATCAATCAATACGACTAAACATCAAGACAGTTGACTTATCTAATGTTGACCCTGCTTTATCAATCCATACGACTAAACATCAAGACAGTTGACTTATCTAATGTTATCTAATGTTGACGCTGCTTCATCAATCCATACGACTAAACATCAAGACAGTTGACTTATCTAATGTTGACCCTGCTTTATCAATCAATACGACTAAACATCAAGACAGTTGACTTATCTAATGTTGACGCTGCTTTATCAATCAATACGACTAAACATCAAGACAGTTGACTTATCTAATGTTGACGGTCCTTTGTCAATCCCAAAGCCTAAACATCAAGACAGTTGACTTATCTAATGTTGACGCTGCTTTATCAATCCATACGACTAAACATCAAGACAGGTGACTTATCTAATGTTGATGCTGCTTTATCAATCCATACGACTAAACATCAAGACAGTTGACTTATCTAATGTTATCTAATGTTGACCCTGCTTCATCAATCCATACGACTAAACATCAAGACAGTTGACTTATCTAATGTTGACCCTGCTTTATCAATCCATACGACTAAACATCAAGACAGTTGACTTATCTAATGTTGACCCTGCTTTATCAATCCATACGACTAAACATCAAGACAGTTGATTTATCTAATGTTGACCCTGCTTTATCAATCAATACGACTAAACATCAAGACAGTTGACTTATCTAATGTTATCTAATGTTGACGCTGCTTTATCAATCCATACGACTAAACATCAAGACAGTTGACTTATCTAATGTTGACCCTGCTTTATCAATCCATACGACTAAACATCAAGACAGTTGACTTATCTAATGTTATCTAATGTTGACGCTGCTTCATCAATCCATACGACTAAACATCAAGACAGTTGACTTATCTAATGTTGACCCTGCTTTATCAATCCATACGACTAAACATCAAGACAGTTGACTTATCTAATGTTGACGCTGCTTTATCAATCCATACGACTAAACATTAAGACAGTTGACTTATCTAATGTTATCTAATGTTGACGCTGCTTTATCAATCCATACGACTAAACGTCAAGACAGTTGACTTATCTAATGTTATCTAATGTTGACGCTGCTTTATCAATCCATACGACTAAACATCAAGACAGTTGACTTATCTAATGTTGACGGTCCTTTGTCAATCCCAAAGCCTAAACATCAAGACAGTTGACTTATCTAATGTTGACGCTGCTTTATCAATCAATACGACTAAACATCAAGACAGTTGACTTATCTAATGTTGACGGTCCTTTGTCAATCCCAAAGCCTAAACATCAAGACAGTTGACTTATCTAATGTTGACGCTGCTTTATCAATCCATACGACTAAACATCAAGACAGGTGACTTATCTAATGTTGATGCTGCTTTATCAATCCATACGACTAAACATCAAGACAGTTGACTTATCTAATGTTATCTAATGTTGACCCTGCTTCATCAATCCATACGACTAAACATCAAGACAGTTGACTTATCTAATGTTGACCCTGCTTTATCAATCCATACGACTAAACATCAAGACAGTTGACTTATCTAATGTTGACCCTGCTTTATCAATCCATACGACTAAACATCAAGACAGTTGATTTATCTAATGTTGACCCTGCTTTATCAATCAATACGACTAAACATCAAGACAGTTGACTTATCTAATGTTATCTAATGTTGACGCTGCTTTATCAATCCATACGACTAAACATCAAGACAGTTGACCTATCTAATGTTGACCCTGCTTTATCAATCAATACGACTAAACATCAAGACAGTTGACTTATCTAATGTTGACCCTGCTTTATCAATCCATACGACTAAACATCAAGACAGTTGACTTATCTAATGTTATCTAATGTTGACGCTGCTTTATCAATCCATACGACTAAACATCAAGACAGTTGACTTATCTAATGTTGACGCTGCTTTATCAATCCATACGACTAAACATTAAGACAGTTGACTTATCTAATGTTGACCCTGCTTTATCAATCCATACGACTAAACATCAAGACAGTTGACTTATCTAATGTTGACCCTGCTTTATCAATCCATACGACTAAACATCAAGACAGTTGACTTATCTAATGTTGACCCTGCTTCATCAATCCATACGACTAAACATCAAGACAGTTGACTTATCTAATGTTGACGCTGCTTTATCAATCCATACGACTAAACATCAAGACAGTTGACTTATCTAATGTTGACCCTGCTTTATCAATCCATACGACTAAACATTAAGACAGTTGACTTATCTAATGTTATCTAATGTTGACGCTGCTTTATCAATCCATACGACTAAACATCAAGACAGTTGACTTATCTAATGTTATCTAATGTTGACGCTGCTTCATCAATCCATACGACTAAACATCAAGACAGTTGACTTATCTAATGTTATCTAATGTTGACCCTGCTTTATCAATCCATTACAACTAAACATCAAGACAGTTGACTTATCTAATGTTATCTAATGTTGACGCTGCTTTATCAATCCATACGACTAAACATCAAGACAGTTGACTTATCTAATGTTGACGCTGCTTTATCAATCCATACGACTAAACATCAAGACAGTTGACTTATCTAATGTTGACCCTGCTTTATCAATCCATACGACTAAACATTAAGACAGTTGACTTATCTAATGTTATCTAATGTTGACGCTGCTTTATCAATCCATACGACTAAACATCAAGACAGTTGACTTATCTAATGTTATCTAATGTTGACCCTGCTTTATCAATCCATACGACTAAACATCAAGACAGTTGACTTATCTAATGTTGACGCTGCTTTATCAATCCATACGACTAAACATCAAGACAGTTGACTTATCTAATGTTATCTAATGTTGACGCTGCTTTATCAATCCATACGACTAAACATCAAGACAGTTGACTTATCTAATGTTGACCCTGCTTTATCAATCCATACGACTAAACATCAAGACAGTTGACTTATCTAATGTTGACGCTGCTTTATCAATCCATACGACTAAACATCAAGACAGTTGACTTATCTAATGTTATCTAATGTTGACGCTGCTTTATCAATCCATACAACTAAACATCAAGACAGTTGACTTATCTAATGTTGACGCTGCTTTATCAATCCATTACGACTAAACATCAAGACAGTTGACTTATCTAAGTTGACCCTGCTTTATCAATCCATACGACTAAACATCAAGACAGTTGACTTATCTAATGTTGACGCTGCTTTATCAATCCATACGACTAAACATCAAGACAGTTGACTTATCTAATGTTGACGCTGCTTTATCAATCCATACGACTAAACATCAAGACCAACAGAATATTCCAGAGTTCTCTTCAATATAAAGCACTTTGTGACATGTTCTTAGGACTAAATGAATATGTGATTGACTGATTCTATATCTCTCTAGTTGACGGTGAACCACAGTAAGTCTATGTGGCGGTGCAGAGAGCCAGCAGACGCCAAGATATCTGCGCATGATACGGACCGCACGTCGTCCATCGTCAGGCAGATCTCCCAGCAGAGACTCATGATCCTCAGGAAGAGGAGGAGTGGTCTCAGTATCTCCCTGGGAACACAGGACAACGGTAGGAATGACCCCTGACTGACTGAGATACTAGAGGTACGACTGACTGAGATACTAGAGGTACGACTGACTGAGATACTAGAGGTACGACTGACTGAGATACTAGAGGTACGACTGACTGAGATACTAGAGGTACGACTGACTGAGATACTAGAGGTACGACTGACTGAGATACTAGAGGTACGACTGACTGAGATACTAGAGGTACGACTGACTGAGATACTAGAGGTACGACTGACTGAGATACTAGAGGTACGACTGACTGAGATACTAGAGGTACGACTGACTGAGATACTAGAGGTACGACTGACTGAGATACTAGAGGTACAACTGACTGAGACACTAGAGGTACAACTGACTGAGACACTAGAGCTACGACTCAGGTCAGGGCTCTATGGGGGTGTGATCAGCGCAGGGCTCAATGGGGGCGTGGTCAGGTCAGGGCTCTGTGGGGGCATGGTCAGAGCAGGGCTCTATGGGGGCGTGGCTAGAGCAGGGCTCTGTGGGGGCGTGGTCAGAGCAGGGCTCTATGGGGGTGTAATCAGAGCAGGGCTCTATGGGGGCGTGGTCAGAGCAGGGCTCTTTGAAGGTGTGGTCAGAGCAGGGCTCTATGGGGGCGTGGTCAGAGCAGGGCTCTATGGGGGCGTGGTCAGAGCAGGGCTCTATGGGGGCGTGGTCAGAGCAGGGCTCTGTGGGGGCGTGGTCAGAGCAGGGCTCTTTGGGGGCGTGGTCAGAGCAGGGCTCTATGGGGGCGTGGTCAGAGCAGGGCTCTATGGGGGCGTGGTCAGAGCAGGGCTCTATAGGTGCGTGGTCAGAGCAGGGCTCTATGGGGGCGCGGTCAGAGCAGGGCTCTATGGGGGTGTGGTCAGAGCAGGGCTCTATGGGGGCGCGGTCAGAGCAGGGCTCTATGGGGGCGCGGTCAGAGCAGGGCTCTATGGGGGTGTGGTCAGAGCAGGGCTCTATGGGGGCGTGGTCAGAGCAGGGCTCTATGGGGGTGTGGTCAGAGCAGGGCTCTATGGGGGCGTGGTCAGAGCAGGGCTCTATGGGGGTGTGGTCAGAGCAGGGCTCTATGGGGACGTGGTCAGAGCAGGGCTCTATGGGGACGTGGTCAGAGCAGGGCTCTATGGGGGTGTGGTCAGAGCAGGGCTCTATGGGGGCGTGGTCAGAGCAGGGCTCTATGGGGGCGCGGTCAGAGCAGGGCTCTATAGGGGCGTAGTCAGAACAGGGCTCTATAGGGGCGTGGTCAGAGCAGGGCTCTATGGGGGCGTGGTCAGAGCAGGGCTCTATGGGGACGTGATCAGACCAGAAGACTGAAGGCTGTAATCGCTTCCTCAAAGTGCTTTAACAAAGTACTGGGTAAAGGGTCTGAATACTTATGTAATTGTAATATGTCTGTATTTAATTTTCTTCAATTTGCCCCCCAAAATTCTAAAAACCCTGTTTTTGCTTTGTCATTATGGGTTTTGTGTGTAGATTGATAAGGGGGAAAAACCCCAGATTTAATAAATTTTAGAATAAGGCTGTAACGTAACAACATGTGGAAAAAGTCAAGTGGTCTGAATACTTTTCCCAATGGACTGTAGTGACCCATAGGACTCTGGTGGAACGTAGTGTACTATATAGGGAACCGTGTGTCATTAGGGACAGAGCCTTAGGGTAACTCATGTGTTAATGTGTGAACCTGATCTGCCTAATCTCACCTCCAGACTATGACGTACACACACACACACACACACACACACACACACACACACACACACACACACACACACACACACACACACACACCCCCTGATGTCCTCCCCAGTTGGCATTGATATAAATTTACAGTAGATAGATAAGCAGCTTGTAGCTGCCACTGTGATAAATGACTGGGATTTAGATACAACTATTGGTATTAACGGCATGAAGACAGTAACATTTATCTTGATAGGCCATTCAAACCAACTGGGCTAGTTAGAGATGATTCCCTATCGGATTATTCCCTATCGGATTATTCCCTATCGGATTATTCCCTATCGGATTATTCCCTATCGGATTATTCCCTATCGGATGGTTGATTCCCTATCGGATGGTTGATTCCCTATCGGATGGTTGATTCCCTATCGGATGGTTGATTCCCTATCGGATGGTTGATTCCCTATCGGATGATTCCCTATCGGATTATTCCCTATCGGATTATTCCCTATCGGATTATTCCCTATCGGATTATTCCCTATCGGATTCAAACCAACTGGGGTAGTTAGAGATTATTCCCTATCGGATTATTCCCTATCGGATTCAAACCAACTGGGGTAGTTAGAGATTATTCCCTATCGGATGGTTTATTCCCTATCGGATGGTTTATTCCCTATCGGATACCATTCAAACCAACTGGGGTAGTTAGAGATTATTCCCTATCGGATGGTTTATTCCCTATCGGATGGCTTATTCCCTATCGGATGGCTTATTCCCTATCGGATGGCTTATTCCCTATCGGATGGCTTATTCCCTATCGGATGGCTTATTCCCTATCGGATTCCTAGTCATTTATCAGTATAGCCAGAGTGTGTCTCTCTTTCACTCTCTGTCTCTGTCTGTCTCTCTCTCTCTCTCTCTCTCTCTCTGTCTCTCTCTCTCTCTGTGTCTCTGTCTCGGTCTCTGTCTCTCTCTCTCACTCTCTCTGTCTCTGTCTCTGTCTCTCTCTCTCACACACTCTCTGTCTCTGTCTCTGTCTCTCTGTCTCTCTCACTTTGTCTAAGTGTCTGTGGGTATCTGACTGTAACTGAGTGTTTGTCTCGGTGGGTCTGTATCTGACTGTAACTAAGTGTGTGTTGTCTAGGTGTGTTGTCTAGGTGGGTCTGTATCTGACTATCTGACTGTACCTAAGTGTGTGTTGTCTAGGTGTGTTGTCTAGGTCGGTCTGTATCTGACTGTAACTAAGTGTGTGTTGTCTAGGTGGGTCTGTATCTGACTATCTGACTGTACCTAAGTGTGTGTGTCTCGGTGGGTCTGTATCTGACTGTACCTAAGTGTGTGTGTCTCGGTGGGTAGCAGACACTTGCATATTGAATGACCTTCATTTAAAAATGATGATGATGTAATGTTTGGAACGGAATCTTATATAATGCATTCTCCCGTCTGAACACCAGGGGGCAGTGGTGGTCTAAGAAACAACAGTGTAGCTACGGCAACAGCAACGTTTCCAACAATAACCGAGCGCATGAAACTCACACATTACATCACTCTCTGGGTCCTGGTCCAATGGAGTGCACTATATAGGAAACAGGGTGCTGTTCAGTCCTTGTCTCTAATAACTGTGGATGTTGTTCAGTCCTTGTCTCTAATAACTGTGGATGTTGTTCAGTCCTTGTCTCTAATAACTGTGGATGTTCTTCAGTCCTTGTCTCTAATAACTGTGGATGTTGTTCAGTCCTTGTCTCTAATAACTGTGGATGTTGTTCAGTCCTTGTCTCTAATAACTGTGGATGTTGTTCAGTCCTTGTCTCTAATAACTGTGGATGTTCAGTCCTTGTCTCTAATAACTGTGGATGTTGTTCAGTCCTTGTCTCTAATAACTGTGGATGTTCTTCAGTCCTTGTCTCTAATAACTGTGGATGTTGTTTATCTCTTGTCTCTAATAACTGTGGATGTTCTTCAGTCCTTGTCTCTAATAACTGTGAATGTTGTTCAGTCCTTGTCTCTAATAACTGTGGATGTTGTTCAGTCCTTGTCTCTAATAACTGTGGATGTTCTTCAGTCCTTGTCTCTAATAACTGTGGATGTTCTTCAGTCCGTGTCTCTAATAACTGTGGATGTTCAGTCCTTGTCTCTAATAACTGTGGATGTTGTTCAGTCCTTGTCTCTAATAACTGTGGATGTTCTTCAGGCCTTGTCTCTAATAACTGTGGATGTTGTTTATCTCTTGTCTCTAATAACTGTGGATGTTCTTCAGTCCTTGTCTCTAATAACTGTGGATGTTGTTCAGTCCTTGTCTCTAATAACTGTGGATGTTCTTCAGTCCTTGTCTCTAATAACTGTGGATGTTGTTCAGTCCTTGTCTCTAATAACTGTGGATGTTGTTCAGTCCTTGTCTTTAATAACTGTGGATGTTGTTCAGTCCTTGTCTCTAATAACTGTGGATGTTCTTCAGTCCTTGTCTCTAATAACTGTGGATGTTGTTCAGTCCTTGTCTCTAATAACTGTGGATGTTGTTCAGTCCTTGTCTCTAATAACTGTGGATGTTCTTCAGTCCTTGTCTCTAATAACTGTGGATGTTGTTCAGTCCTTGTCTCTAATAACTGTGGATGTTGTTCAGTCCTTGTCTCTAATAACTGTGGATGTTGTTCAGTCCTTGTCTCTAATAACTGTGGATGTTGTTCAGTCCTTGTCTCTAATAACTGTGGATGTTGTTCAGTCCTTGTCTCTAATAACTGTGGATGTTGTTCAGTCCTTGTCTCTAATAACTGTGGATGTTGTTCAGTCCTTGTCTCTAATAACTGTGGATGTTGTTCAGTCCTTGTCTCTAATAACTGTGGATGTTCTTCAGTCCTTGTCTCTAATAACTGTGGATGTTGTTTATCTCTTGTCTCTAATAACTGTGGATGTTCTTCAGTCCTTGTCTCTAATAACTGTGGATGTTGTTCAGTCCTTGTCTCTAATAACTGTGGATGTTCTTCAGTCCTTGTCTCTAATAACTGTGGATGTTGTTCATCTCTTGTTTCTAATAACTGTGGATGTTGTTCAGAGAGAGCGATCCCTGGCAGACGGTGTGTTCAGAAACCACTTTAGACACCAGAGGTGCAGCCAAATGTCACAGACATCTCTGGAGAGATGTTAACAAACACAGACATCTCTGGAGAGATGTTAACAAACACAGACATCTCTGGAGAGATGTTAACAAACACAGACATCTCTGGAGAGATGTTAACAAACACAGACATCTCTGGAGAGATGTTAACAAACACAGACATCTCTGGAGAGATGTTAACAAACACAGACATCTCTGGAGAGATGTTAACAAACACAGACATCTCTGGAGAGATGTTAACAAACACAGACATCTCTGGAGAGATGTTAACAAACACAGACATCTCTGGAGAGATGTTAACAAACACAGACATTTCTGGAGAGATGTTAACAAACACAGACATCTCTGGAGAGATGTTAACAAACACAGACATCTCTGGAGAGATGTTAACAAACACAGACATCTCTGGAGAGATGTTAACAAACACAGACTGATTCACAGACTGAATACATTTTCATTCAACTCAATAAACTGAGTTACGACAGAGTTAAAGCATCACAGCATCATCTGTTAATGCTGCAGTAAATAGTGTAGTCTGTCTCTGTCCATTTCCCTGACCATGTCTCTGTGTCTGTCTGTCTCTATCTCTGTTCCTGTCTCTGTCACTCTCTCTCTCTCTGTCGTTGTCTCTGTCCATGACTTTCTCTCTGTCTCTGTCCCCATCTTTGTCCCTGTCTCTCTCCCTGTCTCTGTCCCAGTCTCTCCCCCTGTCTCTGTCCCTGTCTCTGCCCTATGTCTCTGTCTCTCTATCTGTCTGTGTCTGTCCCTGTCTTTCTCTCTCTCTCTCTCTCTGCCTCTGTCTCTGCCCCTGTCTCTGTCCCTGTCTCTGTCCCTGTCTCTGTCCCTGTCTCTGCCCCTGTCTCTGCCCATGTCTCTGTCCCTGTCTCTGTCTCTGCCTCTGTCTCTGTTCCTGTCTCTGCCCCCATCTCTGCCCCTGTCTCTGTCCCTGTCTCTGCCCCTGTCTCTGTCTCTGTCCATGGTGCTGAAAAGCCCAGTTCTCTCTCTTGCTTATCAGCATTTAAACTCCATCTGGAAACACTCTTTCAAATTCCATCTTAACACAAGACAAGCGGCCAATATGCCTTACTGTATTCTCTCTCGCCTCTCTTCTCCTTCTCTTCTCCTTCTCTCTCTCCTCTCTTCTCTCTCCTCTCTTCTCCCTCTCCTCTCTCTCTTCTCTCTTCTCTTCTCTCTCTCTCTTCTCTCCTCTATTTTTCTCTCTCCTTTTCTCTCTTCTCCCTCTCTTCTTTCTTCTCTTGTGTTTCTGCTGGCTGTCACTGAGGCCTGGTACTGTGTGATGCCATTAGTCTCTGTCCAGGAAAGGAGAGGAAAAAGGAGAGGAGGAGGATAGTAAAGGAGAGAGGAAAGAGGATATGGCAGGAGAGGTGAAAGGGGAGAGAGGGACGAGAGGAGAAGAAGGGAGGAGAGGAGAAGAAGAGAGGAGGGAGAGAGGGCCCCCTACAGAGAGGAGGAGAGTGGAGGAGGGGACGGGGAGAGGAGGGAGAGAAGGCCCTCTACAGAGAGGAGGAGAGGGGAGGAGAGGGGGAAGAGAGGGCCCCCTACAGAGAGGAGGAGAGGGGAGGGGGAAGAGAGGGGGAAGAGAGGGCCCCCTACAGAGAGGAGGAGAGGAGGGAGAGAGGCCCTGCCATGGTAATTGCCTTTCTGGGATAATGACTCCAAGCCAGAGACAGGACCCTCCATACTCCCTCCACTGCTCCTCAACTGGTGCTCTGGAGGAGGAGTGTGGCGTCAGACTGATTATCTCTCTGTCTGTGTCCCAAATCACTGTATGTAGTGCACTACTTTTGACCAGGACTTCTGGTGAAAAGTAGTGCACTTTATAGGGAGCAGTGTGCGATTTGGGATATACTCTCTTTCTCTCTCTCTCTGTATCCTTCCTCGTACATGCATGAACAACATCCTCCTCAAACACAGGGGACGTTTTGATTGTTTAAGTCCTCCCCCCCCCCCCCCCCACACCACCTCTCTCCTGAATGCAGTTGATACTCAGAAAAGGCAAATGTCTGTCTTTAAAAAACGATAAGCTCTTCCGCTGTGGTCAAGATACACCACAGTGAGAATGGTTACACACTATAATACCATTACTGTGGATAGGCAGATGAATTATTTCTGTTGTATTAAGAGACGTTTATAATGGTTTGCAAGAATAACCATTTCCCTGATAATCCTGTGTTACATGGACACATCTGAAATCTGATTGGACTATGATAAATGCATCACGTCGACCAATCAAAATAGACATTGTACCACATCGACCATGTTTATTTTTTATTTTGTTGTTGTATGTGAAAACTACTTCTTAAAGATGAATACTTTTCAGTTGTTTATGAACTCACTTCACTGGTACTAAAGAGAGAGTGCTGGAGCTACCATGTGCTGGAGCTACCATGTGCTGGAGCTACCATGTTCTGGTGCTACCATGTGCTGGTGCTACCATGTGCTGGTGCTACCAGGTGCTGGAGCTACCAGGTGCTGGTGCTACCATGTGCTGGAGCTACCATGTTCTGGAGCTACCATGTGCTGGAGCTACCATGTGCTGGAGCTACCATGTTCTGGTGCTACCAGGTGCTGGAGCTACCAGGTGCTGGAGCTACCAGGTGCTGGAGCTACCATGTGCTGGAGCTCTGATTTTAAGGTGTTTACATGTCCTAACAATTGAAAAGGTTGCTCAGAAAACCAGGTGTTAACATGTTCTAACAATTGAAAAGGTTGCTCAGAAAACCAGGTGTTTTAAACAGTGTATGTTTACTTCTGATTTTGACCTGACACCGATTTAAGATAAGCGGAGGAAGGAGTTTAAAAAAGCTTGACAATTGTCCCGGCGTCGTCCGGGTTAAGGGAGGGTTTGGGCCTGGGGAGGGCCCGTCCATTGTAAAATAAGGAATTTATTCTTAACTGACTTGCCTAGTTAAATAAAGGTTAAATATATATATATATATTTGAAATAAAACCCAAGGACAGAACGTAGGGTTGTATTCACCGTGACCTTGAATTGGAACAACACCTCTTGCTGTGAATAGAACCTGGTTCAGTGGCAATGCATTTTCATGTCAACTCAATTAGCACTTGAGAATCCAACGGACACAACAACATTCCATGTTCAATGGCATTTTCCCAACCAACTATTGTATAGAGAATGAATAACATTAACATTCAATAGAAAAAGGAATGGAAGTAGGAATGTGGTTTTTTGTTGTGTGTTTTTTTTAAAGACGGGGTCGAGGATGTTGGCAATGAAGTTCAGTTGTTTTCTGAACTGCTGTTGTGATCAGGCTTTAAAGTTCAACCATATTTCTGTGTGTTACGAAGCAGGAAGAAAGTGTTTCAGGAAACTGAAAACATTTTCTAACTGCCTGTAGCTGTAGTATCAATGCAGCGTACACTACGGGGTTTATCAACCCTGGTGGGACCTGGTAGAATCAACCCTGATGGGATCTGGTAGAATCAACCCTGATGGGATCTGGTAGAATCAACCCTGATGGGATCTGGTAGAATCAACCCTGATGGGATCTGGTAGAATCAACCCTGATGGGACCTGGTAGAATCAACCCTGATGGGATCTGGTAGAATCAACCCTGATGGGATCTGGTAGAATCAACCCTGATGGGATCTGGTAGAATCAACCCTGATGGGACCTGGTAGAATCAACCCTGATGGGACCTGATAGAATCAACCCTGATGGGACCTGGTAGAATCAACCCTGATGGGATCTGGTAGAATCAACCCTGATGGGATCTGGTAGAATCAACCCTGATGGGACCTGGTAGAATCAACCCTGATGGGACCTGGTAGAATCAACCCTGATGGGACCTGGTAGAATCAACCCTGATGGGACCTGGTAGAATCAACCCTCATGGGACCTGGTAGAATCAACTCTGATGGGACCTGGTAGAATCAACCCTGATGGGACCTGGTAGAATCAACCCTGATGGGATCTGGTAGAATCAACCCTGATGGGATCTGGTAGAATCAACCCTGATGGGACCTGGTAGAATCAACCCTGATGGGACCTGGTAGAATCAACCCTGATGGGACCTGGTAGAATCAACCCTGATGGGACCTGGTAGAATCAACCCTGATGGGACCTGGTAGAATCAACCCTGATGGGACCTGGTAAAATCAACACTGATGGGACCTGGTAAAATCAACCCTGATGGGACCTGGTAGAACTCAACTGTTTCTGTCAGCCTGTAGCTGTAGTATCACTGCAGTGACACTACGGGGTTTATCAACCCTGGTTGATGAGACCTGGTAGAAGTCAACTGTTGATCCATGACGTGTTTATACACAGGTTCTGTCCCAAACGGCACCCTATTCCCTACATAGTGGACTACTTTCAGCCTGAGCCCTATGGGTCAAAAGTAGTGCACTATATAGGGATTAGGGTGCCGTTTGGGACGTAGCATTGGGCAGAGTGTAGGCAGGGTGTAGTCAGAGTGGACAGTAGGCAGGGTGTAGTCAGTGTACAGTAGGCAGGGTGTAGTCAGTGTACAATAGGCAGGGTGTAGTCGGTGTACAATAGGCAGGGTGTAGTCAGGGTGTAGTCGGGGTGTAGTCAGGGTGGACAGTAGGCAGGGTGTAGTCAGTGTACAGTAGGCAGGGTGTAGTTAGAGTGGACAGTATGCAGGGTGTAGTCAGTGTAGGCAGAGTGTATAGTATGCAGGGTGTAGTTAGTGTACAGTAGGCAGGGTGTAGTCAGAGTGTACAGTAGGCAGGGTGTAGTCAGAGTGTAGTCAGTGTACAGTAGGCAGGGTGTAGTCAGAGTGTAGTCAGTGTACAGTAGGCAGGGTGTAGTCAGAGTTTACAGTAGGCAGGGTGTAGTCAGAGTGTAGTCAGTGTACAGTAGGCAGGGTGTAGTCAGAGTGTAGTCAGAGTGGGCAGTAGGCAGGGTGTTGTCAGAGTGGACAGTAGGCAGGGTGTAGTCAGAGTGGACAGTAGGCAGGGTGTAGTCAGTGTACAGTAGTCAGGATGTAGGCATATTTTAGTCAGGGTGTAGTCAGTGTACAGTAGGCAGGGTGTAGTCAGTGTAGTCAGAGTGGACAGTAGGCAGGGTGTATTCAGTGTACAGTAGGCAGGGTGTAGTCAGAGTGTAGTCAGAGTGAACAGTGGGCACGGTTTAGGCAGAGTGTACAGTAGGCAGGGTGTAGTCAGTGGACAGTAGGCAGGGTGTAGTCAGTGTACAGTAGGCATAGTTTAGTCAGGGTGTAGTCAGAGTTTAGTCAGTGTAGTCAGAGTGGACAGTAGGTAGGGTGTAGTCAGTATACAGTAGGCAGGGTGTAGTCAGTGTACAGTAGGCAGGGTGTAGTCAGTGTACAGTAGGCAGGGTGTAGTCAGTAAACAGTATGCGGGGTGTAGTCAGTGTACAGTAGGCAGGGTGTAGTCAGTGTACAGTAGGCAGGGTGTAGTCAGTGTACAGTAGGCAGGGTGTAGTCAGTGTTCAGTAGGCAGGGTGTAGTCAGTGTACAGTAGGCAGGGTGTAGTCAGTGTAGTCAGAATGTACAGTAGGCAGGGTGTAGTCAGTGTACAGTAGGCAGGGTGTAGTCAGTGTGCAGTAGGCAGGGTGTAGTCAGTGTGCAGTAGGCAGGGTGTAGTCAGTGTGCAGTAGGCAGGGTGTAGTCAGTGTACAGTAGGCAGGGTGTAGTCAGTGTACAGTAGGCAGGGTGTAGTCAGTGTACAGTAGGCAGGGTGTAGTCAGTGTGCAGTAGGCAGGGTGTAGTCAGTGTACAGTAGGCAGGGTGTAGTCAGTGTGCAGTAGGCAGGGTGTAGTCAGTATGCAGTAGGCAGGGTTTAGTCAGTGTACAGTAGGCAGGGTGTAGTCAGTGTACAGTAGGCAGGGTGTAGTCAGTGTACAGTAGGCAGGGTGTAGTCAGTGTACAGTAGGCAGGGTGTAGTCAGTGTTCAGTAGTCAGTGTACAGTAGGCAGGGTGTAGTCAGTGTAGTCAGAATTTACAGTAGGCAGAGTGTAGTTAGTGTACAGTAGGCAGGGTGTAGTCAGTGTAGGCAGAGTGTAGTCAGTGTACCGTAGGCAGGTTGTAGTCAGTGTACAGTAGGCAGGGTGTAGTCAGTGGACAGTAGGCAGGGTGTAGTCAGTGTGCAGTAGGCAGGGTGTAGTCAGTGTACAGTAGGCAGGGTGTAGTCAGTGTACAGTAGGCAGGGTGTAGTCAGTGTCCAGTAGGCAGGGTGTAGTCAGTGTCCAGTAGGCAGGGTGTAGTCAGTGTCCAGTAGGCAGGGTGTAGTCAGTGGACAGTAGGCAGGGTGTAGTCAGTGGACTGTAGGCAGGGTGTAGTCAGAGTGTAGTCAGTGATTAATACAGAGTGAAAGACAGTTTTATAAGCGAGCCACCAGACTAGCAGGAGAACAGTAGCTAGCAGTCATTGAGTTAGCTAGGCTGAGTCCCCCAGTACAGCAGGAGAACAGTAGCTAGCAGTCTTTGAGTTAGCTAGGCTGAGTCCCCCAGTGCAGCAGGAGAACAGTAGCTAGCAGTCTTTGAGTTAGCTAGGCTGAGTCCCCCAGTACAGCAGGAGAACAGTAGCTAGCAGTCTTTGAGTTAGCTAGGCTGAGTCCCCCAGTACAGCAGGAGAACAGTAGCTAGCAGTCTTTGAGTTAGCTAGGCTTAGTCCCCCAGTACAGCAGGAGAAACTGGAGTTTCCCAAATGGCACCCTATTCCTTACCTAGTGCACTTCTTTCAACCAGAGCCCTATGGGCCCAGCTCAGAAGTAGTGCACTATATAGTGAATACGATGCCATTAGTGTTGCTGTTACATGTTACAGTGAGGAGTGTCTTAGACGTTAGACAACATGGCAGACAGGAAACAGGCCTTAATGTGATCCCCTTCATCTCTCCATTCAGAAAGCAAAGGTTTCTGATGACCCTTTGAAGGTTGGTTAGGGGATTAAGAGACTAGAGGTTCGCCTGTCACGCTGATCTGGTAACCAATGTTTTTTAGGTGACACGCAGACGGCATCCCATCTCCACACAGGAGGCTGGTGTCATTTTGAATCGGAGGCCGTCCCACTTTTGCTTTTTGCATGTGGCTGTGCAAACCAATCCAATCCAATCCAAGCCAATCCAAACCAATCCAATCCAATCCAAGCCAATCCAAACCAATCCAAACCAATCCAATCCAATCCAAGCCAATCCAATCCAAGCCAAACCAATCCAAGCCAAACCAATCCAAGCCAAACCAATCCAATCCAAGCCAATCCAATCCAAGCCAATCCAATCCAAGCCAAACCAATCCAAACCAATCCAAGCCAATCCAATCCAATCCAATCCAAGCCAATCCAATCCAATCCAATCCAAGCCAAACCAATCCAATCCAAGCCAATCCAAGCCAATCCAATCCAATCCAATCCAATCCAATCCAAACCAATCCAATCCAATCCAAGCCAATCCAATCCAAGCCAATCCAATCCAAGCCAAACCAATCCAAGCCAAACCAATCCAATCCAAGCCAATCCAAGCCAATCCAATCCAAACCAATCCAAGCCAATCCAAGCCAATCCAAGCCAATCCAAGCCAAACCAATCCAATCCAAGCCAATCCAAGCCAATCCAAGCCAAGCCAATCCAAGCCAAACCAATCCAATCCAAGCCAATCCAAGCCAAACCAATCCAATCCAATCCAATCCAATCCAATCCAAACCAATCCAAACCAATCCAATCCAATCCAAGCCAATCCAATCCAAGCCAAACCAATCCAAGCCAAACCAATCCAATCCAAGCCAATCCAAGCCAATCCAATCCAAACCAATCCAATCCAAGCCAATCCAAGCCAATCCAAGCCAATCCAAGCCAATCCAAGCCAAACCAATCCAATCCAAGCCAATCCAAGCCAATCCAAGCCAATCCAAGCCAAACCAATCCAATCCAAGCCAATCCAAGCCAAACCAATCCAATCCAAGCCAATCCAAGCCAAACCGATCCAATCCAAGCCAAACCAAGCCAAACCAATCCAATCCAAGCCAATCCAAGCCAAACCAATCCAAACCAATCCAATCCAATCCAAGCCAATCCAAGCCAATCCAAGCCAAACCAATCCAAACCAATCCAATCCAAGCCAATCCAATCCAAGCCAATCCAAGCCAATCCAAGCCAAACCAATCCAATCCAAGCCAATCCAAGCCAATCCAAGCCAAACCAATCCAATCCAATCCAAGCCAATCCAAGCCAATCCAAGCCAATCCAAGCCAATCAAATCCAAGCCAAGCCAAGCCAAACCAATCCAAGCCAAGCCAATCCAAACCAATCCAATCCAAGCCAAGCCAAGCCAAACCAATCCAAGCCAAGCCAATCCAAACCAATCCAATCCAAACCAATCCAATCCAAGCAAAGCCAATCCAATCCAAGCAGGTCAGATGTTTTCAGGATCACAGAGAGAGGGGCCCCTGGCTCTGGTGAAATTACATACTTTGGAGTAGTATATGTTGCCATAATGCAGAGTAGTATCTAGTATTCATATTTCCTCCCTATGCATTAAGTCAGTACTGTAGCAGTGATGATTCTATACAGTCAGAGGTGAGGAAGTGAAGGGGTTTTAAGCAGTGATGATTCTATACAGTCAGAGGTGAGGAAGTGAAGGGGTTTTAAGCAGTGATGATTCTATACAGTCAGAGGTGAGGAAGTGAAGGGGTTTTAAGCAGTGATGATTCTATACAGTCAGAGGTGAGGATCCCAAAACGGCAAACCCAACCTACTTGGTACTCCAGGCGAGATAGAGGAAACGCGTGGATGTATTTGAAAGATTTCAAATAGTACTTGAACCCAGGTCTGATTCAGCCTACACCCTCTAATAGTGTTGTGTTGTTGACTGTATAATGCAGATTGGACGTTCAGTTGGACTTCACTCAGCCACAGGAGGCTGTAATTCTAATCTAATCCAGAAATACCCATGACAACGTGTTGTTGGTGTGTTTCAGTTAGCGTGTTGTTGGTGTGTTTCAGTTAGCGTGTTGTTGGTGTGTTTCAGTTAGCGTGTTGTTACCATGTTGTGACTATGTTGATACCTGGTTGTTAAGAGCAGTGTATGTTCCTCTTCTTGATTTAAAGGGACAAATCACACTAAAGCACCTGACTGGACGACATAGACTAATATACCTTCATGATCCATCTTCAGGTGTTTTCAACCGTCTTGTTTGCTACCTGGTGGTGTTAAGAGTAGTGGTTGTCTCGGTGGTGCCTTCAGGTGTTTTCAACCGTCTTGTTTGGTACCTGGTGGTGTTAAGAGTAG